>NC_136810.1:39365803-39415803 GCF_951216825.1 Electrona antarctica
CAGCTCCGCAGATGGAAGTAATGGAGACACACGCACGCACGCACGCACGCACGCACGCACGCACGCACGCACGCACGCACGCACGCACGCACGCACGCACGCACGCACACACTAGCTTTCACTTTGAACCTGGTAACAACAGAGATCCACACTACCACTATAGAGGACATTCCGTTCCCACATAGATAAAGAAAGGAATAAGTATGAGAGGTAATGATGAGTCTGCATAGTGCAGAGAGAGGGCTCATTCCAGAAGAAATAGGGGGTGGTAAAAATAAGTTACCGGAAATAGTGGATCTACAAGCTCACGTAATGCAATGCATTTTGAGGTTGTAGTTCCACTATTTTTTGCTAATTTGGAGGTTAAAAAATCACACCTGTGTGAAGTGAGGAGCGCTCTAATCATCGTACATCATCATCAAGAATGGTGGTCCCTTATCCCACTGACATACATATGCCGATTTGCTCAGACACATATGGCGTGAATTGCATTTTTAATGTTTGTTCAGACAACACAAACATTAGTTCTCTGTTCATTGTCAATGGCATTTTTAATGTTTGTTCAGAGTTCAGACAACACAAACATTAAAGCTGTATGGGGCTAACGCCCCTCAAAAAGAGAAAATGTTTGTCTATACATGTATACATGTCATCAAAGTTCGTGTTGTGACTTTATATATTGTCAATTACTTGCATGAGAGGAGGGGGAAGGTGGTGGAGTAATTAGCTGCTGACAGTTTGAGGGTCCAATGGAGTTAAGAGGTTTTGTCTGAAGTGCTTTTTACTACTTTTCATTGGTTCAATATTTTCGAAACAACACACAGACGTGAAGGGTGTTCAATAGGTGTTCAATGATTTATTAAAAAAAAATCCCAAACCTGAAAAATGGAGTTAGGTGGTTTCCCCCCCGACAACAACGAAACATATCACACATATCACATGTAGATGGACGGGTATGGATTCAGATGAAACATATCACACATATCACATGTAGATGGACGGGTATGGATTCAGATGAACCATTTCACACATATCACATGTAGATGGACGGGTATGGATTCAGATGAAACATATCACACATATCACATGTAGATGGACGGGTATGGATTCATATCACATGTAGATGGACGGGTATGGATTCATATCACATGTAGATGGACGGGTATGGATTCAGATGAAGTTGGAGAAAATATACATATTAAAGAACTGAACTTGAGGTTACATGTGAACACTAGGGGGTGGCAAAGGAAAGGAGAGATGAGAGCAGAGGAAGGGGGATTCAAGGGTGTGTGTGTGTGTGTGTGTGTGTGTGTGTGTGTGTGTGTGTGTGTGTGTGTGTGTGCGTGTGCGTGTGCGTGTGTGTGTGTGTGTGTGTGTGTGTGTGTACTAGATACAGTAGGTGAGACAGTTGAGAAGAAAGTTCTTTCTTTCTATCTATCCAGTCTATTTAAATGTAAGTAAATGGACTACTTCAATTTATGTAGTAGAAGTTTAAGTGATGCACTTGGCAGACCTTGTCTAGAAGTATTACCGTACAGATGCAGTTGAAAGAAACAACGAAAAAAACAACTATAAATTGTATTTGAAAAATCACACCCGTGTGAACTGAGTGGTGTAAGGTCTTATATAGACTGATCAGCTGTGGTCTGACGTAATGTCTGACGTAATGAAATCACACCCGTGTGAACTGGGTGACCATAGCAACCGTGCTCATTTTTTGGTACGAACAGACAGACAGACAAACAGACAGACAGACACGTAAACTAACAAAGCCAGTTGTAGGAGTGGTTTACACCACTCAAAAAGAGAGAAAGAATTCACCACAAACATTCCAGTGAATTGTGCATTATAAACCAAATTACATTTAGTGTCAACAGAGAGTAGCATGGTGGGACATTTCTTTATGGGAGTGGCAGTAGCTGAGTGGGTAGAGAGGCCGCCTGGGAATCAGATTAAGAAGGTTTGCCCTGATTCACCCAGTCTATGTGCTGCTCATGGCCAAAGTGACACCTAACCCCAACAACAAGTCGCAACAAGATGAAAATGTGCATTGTGCTTGTGTGTATGTTCAGCACACCATGAAAACTCCACATGAATAGGAGTCATACTGTACCTGTAGCCTAGCCTGATAAACTTGCCGCTGAAAGTATTTCCTATCTTTTCCTATCGGCTGGGCACTCGTCTGACCAGCTCTCCTCACTTCTCCAAGGAAATGGAGAAAGCATATAGGACTGCTATACAGCAGGAGGCCCCTTGTCTCTTTAAACTCCACTAGTCATTTTTATGACTACTCAAACAACAAAGGCTTCATTGTTGGAAGACTTTATGAAGGCAAAATAAAGAGCAAATTATGCAACCGTTATTCCCATCACCCAACAAAAGAGGAAAAAAGTAATTTAGTTGGAAGAGTTCTTATATTGTATTGTAGAACATTTGCATTTGAACAAACTGCTTGCGTAGACAGATTGATGTTGTCTTGTGTACATGCTGCACAGAAGTATGAATTTCTCTGCACTGTGTATCTGGTGCAAAACTGCAGGTGCAGAGTCCAGAAGGGGTCTTACAATAGCACCACACACACACACACACACACACACACACACACACACACACACACACACACACACACACACACACACACACACACACACACACACACACACACACACACACACACACACACACACACACACACACACACACACACACACACACAGTACCCTATTGGCCTGAATATAAAACTATGTTTTTTACAATGGAAAAAAAACGGGGTCGTATTATTATACGATTATTATTCAAATCGGGGACTAGACTATTTGACATTCAATGTTCTTTTTCCACAAATGAGTCGTGTCTTATAATCAGAGTCGTCTCATATTCGGGACAATACGTCATTATGTTCCTACGCCAATGTCATCAAGACATTGCACTTATTATTTGCACACACACACACACACACACACACACACACACACACACACACACACACACACACACACACACACACACACACACACACACACACACACACACACACACACACACACACACACACACACACACACACACACACACACACACACACACACACACAGGCAGTGTAGCAATTCTGAATTCAGACGGTAGAAACCAAATTGCCCTTGTTTAAAGGACATTCAGAGCTACACGCACGCACGCACGCACGCACGCACGCACGCACGCACGCACGCACGCACGCACGCACGCACGCACACACACACAATTCAATTAATTAAAATGACTTTGAAAATGTATTTTTTTCCTTTTTTTTCTTTTGTTAAGTGTTTTGTATTGATTGTACAGTTATGACCCTCTCGAAAACGAGATACTATATCTCAATGGGGTATTCCTAAATAAAGAATTTCAAACAACAGTAGGACAAAGTCTTGACCCGCTTCACTTATCTCGTGCAACGTCGTGGAAGACTGCAACCGATGATTGATCGGCTCCCTACTGTACTTGTAGTGTTGCCAGTCTTACAACCAAGATGTGTATTGCAGAATGTATTGCACTGTGTAATGTTATCACATAAGGTGACCATAACCATGTCAAAGACCAAAGTATTGTGTAGTCTGATCCCAGCATTTGACATTTTATGACTTTTTCAGGGCCTCGTCTGAAATGGCCATGGACTTCCTCCTCCTCTTCTAGATCAGGGGTTCTCAACCCGTGGGTCGCGACCCCTCGGGGGGTCGCCAAATTATTTTAGGGGGTCCCCAAATTATTTAAAAAAAAAGAAAAAAAAAAAGATTTTTTTTTTAATTTTATTTTCACGATTTTTCAAAAATAGCAGACCTACAAGCTCGTAGCGCGCCACTCGGTGGCGCGCTATGAGCTTGTAGATCTGCTATTTTTCAATAGCTAAATTATAACAATGCTTAAAACACCAAAAGGGGTTCCCGCCCAAAATGGTTTAAGGTTATTGTAGCAGTCAATTTATATTGGGGGTCGGGAGGGGGCGGGGCGGGGGTCCCGAGACATTGCCAAAGCATTTCCGGGGGTCCCCGGCCAAAAACGTTGAGAACCCCTGTTCTAGATGACCAAGCAGGCGGTTCTATAGTAAACAATCCCACGCAAGCTTCACAATACGCAAACGGCACTGCAAATGGGTCAGAATAACAACAGTGGGAACTCTCATGGGTGTCTGCTGGTATACAGTCTCCAGGGAGCCAGAGGGCCTGTAACGTCTACATTTCACTGCACCAAAAAAAAACCCCACATGCTAGAACAGTTCTTGTATGTTTCCTCCCGTTCTTTCTCCCAGAATAGTAGTTCTTCTCTTTCTTTCCGTCTGTCCTTATACTGCTCCTGTTGCTCAGACCGTCCCGCAGACCGTCACTGGAGGGGGGCGGCAGTGACCCACTTTCACACACAGTATAGAACAGAGGATTATCTCCTCTCTCTCACTCTCTCTCTCTCTCTCTCTCTCTCTCACTCCACATCTTTCCGTTCCCTGACTTTTGTCTACGGGAACTGACTTAAGAGTACAATGAATGTACAGTGAATGAAAAAAGATTAATTCTTTTTTTTCTCTCCCTTAGATGAAATTAGCGGTGTGCACATAATGGTGCCCGGGTGACAGAGGGGACAGTGGAGGATAAAAATGAAAGGCTGTACAAAAGGAAGAAGAGGGTTGGATCCGTGTCAATTTAATCTCTATCTGCGCTTGTGGTATGCAGACGGTGCCTGTGAGCCGAGAGTACAGTAGGCGGATGATATTCAACTTCACAGACAACAAAAAAGAACACGGTCAAGACCGATGTGACCTCTGATGGAACCGAATGCTTTTGTTCCACTTCAGGGGGAGGGGGGATTATACGGTGTGTGACAGATTCATTTAATTATGTGCCGAGGTCTGACGAAATTTACACATCCTAAATTCGCGTTTTTTTCCCCCATTCTGAATTCTTATAGACTTGTTTTTAAAATTGCGTCAAATAACAAAGAATAGAGGTGAGCCAAGAGCTGCTGAGATACAAAAATCTCAGCATCTCTTATCATCCTACATCATACATCATCTCATTCTGGCCAATCAGAATTTGCGTCCTCACCTTCGTCTTCAATGATTGTGTTTACACAAACACTCAAAATTGTCCATTTATTGTCAATGGCATTTAATGTTTGTGTTAGGACGAAGTTTGTGTCTGCACACACACTAAAAGCTGGATATAGGAGGGGCCCCTCAAAAATCATACTTGTGTGAACTTAGTGAGGGCCGCTCTTATAACACCATCATACATCAGCCAATCAAATCATCACATTCCGTGCAACAAACACACAAAACACAAAGATGTGCATATAGGAAAAAAGGTGATGACTTCAGTCCTTGTGGTGATGAGGTGCTTCAAGTTCAAAACTAGTTCATAATGTATAGAGGGCTCCTATTGGGACAAGCTTCAAGCACACTCTTGAGCAAGGATAGATTAAAAGGCCTTTATTAACTAGACAGGCCTATACATATTAAAACAAATGAAAAGCCACCAAACGCAGACCGGTTTCTTCTTCAGGCCGTGACTATAGAGCATATATAGGCTCTACAGACACGCCCTGAAGAAGACACAGTGTGTCACAATAATCACAATCGCAATCGTGGGCTTGTAGATCTGCCATTTTCAAATGGCCAAAATATTATATAGGGCTCAAGTGGTTAGTGTGCTTTGTAATAATGATCAAATTCTACAAAGTAACTTAAGTTTTCAAATAATTGTTTAAAAGTAAAAGTACAAAATTGGCCTCTGAGATGTAGTGGAGTAGAAGTGTATTGACAAATACTCCAGTAAAGTGAAAAATATATATATATATTGTACCTACGGTAAGTACAGTACTTGAGTACATGTACTTAGTTACTATCCACCACTGCATGTCCATGAACACACACACACACACACACACACACACACACACACACACACACACACACACACACACACACACACACACACACACACACACACACACACACACACACACACAGCATGAGACAGTCAGTACGAGAGGGAGAGCGCAAGTGGGCCTTATGCAAGACTGGTAGAGTGAGTGACAATGGGGATATAACAACGAGATATAACAACAGCCCACACCGGAAAGAAGTACTTCAGAGGGAGTGTTAATAGTTAAGGGTTTAATATCCTTTGTTACGTGTGTTAACTTATCACATTATGCACCAAAAATAACAGATATATAAGCTCACAATGTGTCGCAGCGTGAAGCATTGTCACTTGCAGAAGGGCTATTTACTGTACAGACTGTGCACAGCACTGCCGTCTGCCGCATGCACAGCCAACTATATAAATCACACTTCAGGCAACATTGTCAGCTCTTTTGCACTCTGTTGAACTGTATCTACACATTGCACTGTATCTACACATTGCACTGTATCTGCACATTGCACTGTATCTGCACATTGCACTGTATCTACACATTGCACTGTATCTGCACATTGCACTGTATCTACACATTGCACTGCTCAAAGTACATAATTAGTCTCCTTTAGAAAGACTAGACCGGTGCCCGGCTGTAGAGCACCGAGTCGGTAACGATGGAAGTTGGAGAACCATGCCCCACCCGGCTATGAAATACCCGTTGTATGTTGTACACGTGACAGAGTACCCGTTCCACCCATCTGTCTGTGTCACTTTATGCCCATATATGGAGATTTCTGTATCTGTCTCTGTGTCCCTTTATTCCTATGGAGTTCTGTGTCAGGCATGCCTAAATATGAAGTGTTGTGATGTCAGAACAGGCCAGCTCCATATATGGAGCCTGGGCAGGGGCCCTGTCTAGAGCCCGGGCAGAGGCCTCTTGTGGCGGTTCTGGTCAACCGTGGGTCTGACCGACTCGACACCGGGCACTGCACTCCATGTGGGGGTGTGAAACGCGTGTGTCGAATCTGAAGTCGGTGTGGCGAACGGTTCTCGAATTACAACCGTACACACGTACAGACAGACAAACAGAGACATGGTGCATTTATAGATAGATAGCTGAGAGAATTAGATCCTACAATGCCAAAAGGAACACGTTTATAAAATCTATACCAAGGATGAGATATTGTCCTGTCCTGTGCCTGCACACAGTGCACACTGTGTGGTACTGAAATGTTCCACCTGGAACTATGTGGAAACAACAAACAAGAACCAAGAACTTAACCCTATATTATACCATCTAATGTATTATACTTTGTTGTACAATGACGGTGTACAAAAATAGCCAATCTATAAGCTCACAAACATTGTGAGGTTGTAGGTCTGCTTATTTTCACAATATACATAATACTTGTTCATTCAAATTGATTTGAAGTCATATCACCCAGCCCTAATAGAGACTTACCCTTATAGTGGGTGTGATTGGAAAAGCCTGTGTGGTCTGCCTTGACCACTGTCACCACACCGTCGATCCTGCTACACAGCACGGGCAGCTCTGACACCATGACCGGACAACAGTCCATTTCTAGCAAACGGGGTCCCTACCGGTCCCTCTGTGGCACTCTGATACAGAGGCAGACCCGGCTTCCTGCTTGGTCTCCTCCACCTCTGAAGACCACTGCGAGTCCTCCTGAGGAGTCCAGTCAGTCAGTACAGGAGCTTGGTCTCCTCCACCTCTGAAGACCAGTGCGAGTCCTCCTGAGGAGTCCAGTCAGTCAGTACAGGAGCTTCCTGCTTGGTCTCCTCCACCTCTGAAGACCACTGCGAGTTCTCCTGAGGAGTCCAGTCAGTCAGTACAGGAGCTTGGTCTCCTCCACCTCTGAAGACCACTGCGAGTCCTCCTGAGGAGTCCAGTCAGTCAGTACAGGAGTCTGAGGAGCCTGAGGAGTCCAGTCAGTCAGTACAGGAGCCTGAGGAGCCTGAGGAGTCCAGTCAGTCAGTACAGGAGCTTGATGGTAACTAAACACCATTCTCTCCCGTTAAAAAAGGCCATGCATGAAGCTTTCTTCTCAGCGAGGGCTGCAGGTGACAGAATACTTCCTGGTTGAGTGACGGCAAACACAAGTCTCTGCAGTCTCTACGTCTTAAAGTCCCACTCGGCTTCAACATGCTAATGTGGCGCTACACCTAGCGAATCACCTTGGCAAACGCTTCACCTCTCTGGTTTTAATTCCTTTGCATATTCGCCTCCTTCTTTCCTTCTATCCCTATCCTTCTCCTCCTCCTCTCTCAGAAGTGTCCGGTTCACAAATGAGAGCCTTCAGAGAGAGACTGTTGTTTCTGTGAAAGTACCAGGGTGTCGGAGGCGCCTAAAAATACACTCATCCCTCTCATGTGTGAGCACACAGCAGACATAGCCCTGAATAATTAAATTAAATTAAATTCAGACAACAACCATCAGAAAAAAACCACACACACACATAAGCGAAAGCACACATACTGTACAAACGGCAAGAAGAGGGTGCACAGACAGACAAGTGTTTCAGGTACGCGTACTACAGTACAGTACGATATTAGAATACACGTACAGTACACTACAATATTAGAATACACATTACACATACTACAGTACACTACGATATTAGAACACACAGCATATTATACAAAGCTAAGTCCTTCATTTAACTCAGTTAGAGTTAAATGAACATTGAGGAACGAGGGAGGGAGAGGGCTACAGTAGGTGCAGAGAGAGAGAGAGAGAGAGAGAGAGAGAGAGAGAGAGAGAGAGAGAGAGAGAGGTACCCCGGAGCACTGGTAGCAGGGTTAAGACAGTGATTAGTGTCACCCAGTTAGAGAGCAGTTCCATGCCTCTCCTAGTTAACCTGCTAGGCGTACAGAGCACATATTTTCATGTCAAGACCCCCACACTGATATGTATTTGGCCGCGCAGACCCCAATTTGAGTGTGTGTGTGTGTGTGTGTGTGCGTGTGCGTGTGCGTGTGCGTGTGCGCGTGTGAGTGTGAGTGTGCGTGTGTATGTGCGGGGATGCACACGCAGAATAGACACACCAACGGACCGACATGTGGAAACAACGGTCGGACATGCAGTCAAACATGCGTTGCTCCCGTGCTTGCGGTTAGGGTTAGGTTAGGGTTTGAGGTAGGTAGTCGGTCTAATGACAGTCGGACCAGTATGTCAAAACTAAAGCCTGTACCATATGTGCGTGCGTGCATGAGTGTGAATGTTGAATAGAATGTGAATAGATGTGACACACTGCCAGTTGAATGCTGCGGATGGCGAGGCACCAGCAGGCAGCTGAAATAATTAGTGCACAGGATAACAGCAAAACAGTGTGGCGAAAAATATGTTTTGTGCGTCAGCACCGGAGCTTAAGGTGTATGCACAAAGTGATTTCAAGTGACTGCACATGGATTAGGCAGCTCCAGCACAAGCTATACTTCTAAGCTTGATATGGTGTGACAGCAGGTCTGACACTATGAAATGTAGTCGGCTTTCGGGAAGAAACGCAGTAACTCGGTTGGTGGTCCCAATGTGTGGGTCGGTTGGTGTGCATACTGTATGTGTGAGTGTGAACGCATAAACAACCTGCTGTTACCCAATGTGCCCCCTTGTCAATTGTGATTTGCCTTTACTCCTCTGTGGGGTCTGCTTCTGCTTTGATTCATCGCTCAAATGACACTGCCATCAATTAGGATTTGATATGGATCTGTCTGAGAGAGAGAGAGAGAGAGAGGGGGGGGGGGGGGGAGAGATAGAGAGAGAGAGAGAATGCTCTCAACACACTTCACTGATTTCTGATGAAAAGTAGAGATAGTGGCCATCACTCTGCTGTACCTGCCTCAGACAGGCAAACAAATACTGAAGCAAAGCGCACACGCACACACGCACGCACGCACGCACGCACGCACGCACGCACGCACGCACGCACGCACGCACGCACGCACGCACACACACTCACAAATGCACGCATGCCTTACTCACAAATGCACGCATGCCTTGGTGTGTGGCAGTCAAGCTTAAGGGCAATCTTCCCTTAAGGGGTTAAAGCAGTAGGAGTCCACTTCAATTGCCAGTCAATAACACTGACTCAGCTAAACCTTAATACCAAAGACATGTCTTCCAACTAGTGCTTCACTGCTTTATACCCCCTCTGTTTATTTCTCTCTCTCTCTCTCTCTCTCTCTCTCTCTCTCTCTCTCTCTCTCTCTCTCTCGCCAATAAGATGGATTAGTTGGCTATGCAAATCCGTTTGCTGACTCAACACACTTCAACACACTTCTACAGTAGGGACCACAGTGACTGGGGTGCGCTTGCATACATGCAAATGTGCTTGTGCGCACGTACTGTCTGTGCACGTGTGAAGGAGAAGTGCGTGCCCTGATGCAGGCATAGTTGCATGCAATAGCATCTGGATATATTGGCTCAACAAAGGGGGGGGGTTGAAAGTGTTTTGTCATCTCTGGACCAGGCGTGCATACATTTATGACCAAATAAGGAGTGCTTAACTGAGAATTGTGCCATTAAAGAGGGACATTGCTGTGTCAACGAGGGCAATTCAATCAATCTACTCGTAAAGTATAATTTCAAGGAAAAACTACAGGGTGGGTAGACATCATTATGTGGACACTAGCACACTTACAGGGGAATCATCAACGGATTCGCATGAAAATCAACCGATAATCACCAGTAGGTTACTTAGTCTTTTAAGAACAGGTTAAAAACATTTTTATTTCGTAAACATTTTCCCCATGTTGTTATCTGACCCTCTTGTTTATTTGTTATTTTTTTGTTTTTGTTTTTAATCCTTGTTGTACTGTATTTTTTGGCATTATTACACTATTATGTCTTGTTTTAACTTGATTGTTTATATTGTACAGCACTTTGTAACCTTGTTTCAAAAGGTGCTTTATAAATTTACTTTACTTTATCAGTCGAATGCAATCGAGCCAGTCTGACTATTACTAATCGTAACCCTAACAATAAACTAACCGGCCACGTAAGTCCCCTATAACCTCATATCAGTCTTAACCTGCCATGTAAGTCAGTTTCACGATGTTTTCGCTTCGGTGGCAGTAATTTCACTTCCGTGTTTCCTAATGGCATTCAAGTGATACATAACCTACTGGTGGTGATTATCGGTTGTCGGTTCGAAGCGGGTGGAGTCATGAGGGTACCCTGCTGTACCAAAATGTGCAACTCTATGCCAAGGACCCTCAAATACTCAAAAGCTCTGGTTGACCAATTACGAACTGGCTTAAAATGAAAGTAGCCAATTTACAAGCTTGTAGATCTGCTATTTTCTAATGTTTGAAAATGTTTGACAAAAGTGACATGCCCAAAATTGGGATGGCAGGTCGAAAGTGGTTAAACAGGCACAATATTGGATTAAACAGGCTCATGCACGAACAAGGAGCCCTTGAACTCAGCTCGCATTGAACCTCACGTTTAAACAAAACTCTAAAGTAAAAGTGAAAATGTGGTGGAATGAGAACATGGACTGGATACAAGACACAATGCTGTTGTTTTGGAGTTTATAAACATATGTAGTGTTGCTGTCGCTATATTTTCTTCAGCTCATCTCTTCGTTTCTCTTTGTTTGCATTCTCTTTGTTTTGGTATTCTTCATTCAACCGTGAAGCAATCTGACACAAAACAAAACTCTGCATTCAATTCAAGTCTTCGTGGGGAGAGTTCTGCCTTTTGGAGGTGAATATTCATTTAATAGTGTCCTGTCTCCCTTTAGTCCGGCAGCGGACAGGCTTCTTTTGTTTAAAGTGGGAAATTTGGTATAAAGTATTTTTTATTGGCCTAAAATATTGTCTATATACGTACATACATTCATGAATCCACTTGCTGACCGGCTGTTAGTATTGGGCAATTCTTTTTTCCATTAACATCCTATGGCAGATAAAATTGTCAAACTTTCCTTATGCTTTAAGTAGATGTAACATGTCAAACTATAGGGAGTTTTCATGATTCTGAATCCCACCCAAGCATTAGTTTTGCACAAAAAACACTCCTTGGCCTGGGCCGTGGCTCAGCGGTCCAGGCACCTTGGCTGGTAATCCAATCTGGCAGTGTGCCGCAGGTTCGACTCCCGATCCCGACGGCCTTTACTGCATGTCATCCCCCCATCTCTCTCCCCATTTCCTGTCAGCCTACTGTCTGTCCCTCCATAAAAAATAAATAAAGGCGAAAGCCACAAAAAAACATTAAAAAAAGAAAACACTCTAAAAACGGACATAGACGTCATGACAAATGTGAAGAGGTCAGCACAAATGTGATGAGGTCAGCACATTTTGGGCACATTTTGGGCAAGTCGCTATGGCTGTTTTTAGCCCAAGGAGTGTATTTTGTGCAAAACTAATGCTTGGAATGGATTCAGAATCATGAAAACCCCATATAGTTTGACATGTTACATGCTACTTAAAGCAAAAGGAAAGTTTGACATTTTTGCCTGCCATAGGATGATAATGTAGGGTCATAAGAAACCCCTATAAAAATAATTGCCCAATAGTGACAGCAAGTGGATTCAAGTGGTCAGCAAGTGGATTCATGAATATTTTAGGCCATAGGTGAATCAATATAAGGTTTAACCCCAAAGAAAATTATACAAAAGGTTTTTCAATGGATTCTGGTAGTATTGGGCATGCTAAATAACATACTAAAAGTCTACCAAAATCTACTCTCCAGAAAGCCGTCATTTTCAAGATTGCGTCCCAGACAGAGTTTAAAATGGCCATATATCAAATGGGAAAACATTTTCAAAGTATTTTTCAACTTATTCTAGTACCTCTGGACATGCTTAAGAACATACTACAAATTTAGGAAAATATACCTTTGGGAAAGGCGTCATTTCCAAGATGATGTTAAAAATGGCAGGCTTATACAGCTTATAAACAGCTATACTGTATATCTCAATTGAAAAGAAATATACAAAAGGTTTTTCACTTGATTCTTGTACCTGTAGACATGCTTATGAACATACAAAAGATTTAGGAAAATACACCTTCCGGAAAGGCTTCATTTTCAAGATGCCGTTCAAAATGGAAGCCGGCACCGCTATACTGTATATCTCAATAGAATACCAGAATCCATTGAAAAACCTTTTGTATCAATTTTTTGGGGGTTAAGGGATATTTCTTCCTAAATTGACTCACCTACCAATAAAAAAGACTATACCAAATTTCCCACTCGTCCACCTCGACTGCCGGACTACTTTATGTCTCTCTCCATAATGCTGAAACATTTCAGTCCCGTGTTTCTACGGTTAACCCAGCAGCTCATTGTGTCTCTGTCCATGGTGCTGAAATGGTATAAAATCCGGCCTTCCTCTCTTTCGATGTGTGTAAAATCTATACAATGGGAAACATGATTATTCTGAAGGAGGGTGCAATGGTTGATGGGTGATTGAATTATCGCACAGCTGAAGAGGTGTCTGAGATTAACAATAGAAGTGCAGTGTGATTGAGGCACTAGAGGCCCAGGATTATTTGAAAACAGCTGTCACAAAGTCACATTGCGACGCGTTGTGAGCTTGTACAGTAGATGTACTACTTTTAAAAGAAAATCTTGAAAACATCTGAAAATGTTTGAATATTTTTGAAAAACCTTCAAAGTTGTATGGGGGTTCCTGGCACAAAATATTTTCAAATGGGGCTTAGTGGACAAACACATCATCATCTATTTGGGTGTCTGTCTGAGAAGCACTGATGTAGAGAAATATGGAGAGAGACAGAGAAATGTTTTGCCATACAGAGACGATGTGCAGGGCAGGTGTCACTGGACTGACTGCCAAGTTCCTGTCAAGCGGATGCACAGATCCTCAAACGCTTTGTCAGCAGACTGGAACAAAGCTATGACTTACACTCCAACTTTCACCCTGGGTCAGTCACACAGTCACACATGGGTATGTTATCTGTGTGCGTGTGCTGTGCGTGCATGTGTGTGTGTGTGTGTGTGTGTGTGTGTGTGTGTGTGTGTGTGTGTGTGTGTGTGTGTGTGTGTGTGCGTGCGTGCGTGCGTGCGCGTGAGCGTGTGGCATTTTTTGGAACGTTTCTTTTTACATTCTCAAAAATATACATTCCATTACACAAAGTAATGTATTAGTAATCAGCATTACTGGTAACCAGTGTAAAAAGACGTGTATATCCGAATAATTGTAACTGTATGAAAAGGTGTCATATAATCCCATGAGGGATGGGCCACGAGGTGGCATGACACTTAAATAAAGTCATTCATATTATGTATGTATTTATTATCCCAAGGAGTGAAATCAAATGTAGAGTAGACCCATATAACATGTGCCTTTCAGCAGGGCTCTATAGCTGCTACAGTGGGCCCACCCAGTGGCTCAATAGCTGCTACAGTGGGCCCACCCAGTGGCTCAATAGCTGCTACAGTGGGCCCACCCAGTGGCTCAATAGCTGCTACAGTGGGCCCACCCAGTGGCTCAATAGCTGCTACAGTGGGCCCACCCAGTGGCTCAATAGCACCCAGTGGCTCTATAGCTGCTCCAGTGGGCCCACCCAGTGGCTCAATAGCACCCAGTGGCTCTATAGCTGCTCCAGTGGGCCCACCCAGTGGCTCAATAGAACCCAGTGGCTCTATAGCTGCTCCAGTGGGCCCACCCAGTGGCTCAATAGCACCCAGTGGCTCTATAGCTGCTCCAGTGGGCCCACCCAGTGGCTCAATAGCACCCAGTGGCTCAATAGCACCCAGTGGCTCAATAGCACCCAGTGGCTCAATAGCACCCAGTGGCTCTATAGCTGCTCCAGTGGGCCCACCCAGTGGCTCAATAGCACCCAGTGGCTCTATAGCTGCTCCAGTGGGCCCACCCAGTGGCTCAATAGCACCCAGTGGCTCTATAGCTGCTCCAGTGGGCCCACCCAGTGGCTCAATAGCACCCAGTGGCTCAATAGCACCCAGTGGCTCTATAGCTGCTACAGTGGGCCCACCCAGTGGCTCTATAGCTGCTACAGTGGGCCCACCCAGTGGCTCAATAGCACCCAGTGGCTCAATAGCACCCAGTGGCTCTATAGCTGCTCCAGTGGGCCCACCCAGTGGCTCAATAGCACCCAGTGGCTCTATAGCTGCTCCAGTGGGCCCACCCAGTGGCTCAATAGCACCCAGTGGCTCTATAGCTGCTACAGTGGGCCCACCCAGTGGCTCAATAGCACCCAGTGGCTCAATAGCATGGCTCAATAGCTGCTACAGTGGGCCCACCCAGTGGCTCTATAGCTGCTACAGTGGGCCCACCCAGTGGCTCAATAGCACCCAGTGGCTCAATAGCTGCTACAGTGGGCCCACCCAGTGGCTCTATAGCTGCTACAGTGGGCCCACCCAGTGGCTCAATAGCACCCAGTGGCTCAATAGCACCCAGTGGCTCAATAGCACCCAGTGGCTCAATAGCTGCTACAGTGGGCCCACCCAGTGGCTCAATAGCTGCTACAGTGGGCCCACCCAGTGGCTCAATAGCTGCTACAGTGGGCCCACCCAGTGGCTCAATAGCTGCTACAGTGGGCCCACCCAGTGGCTCTATAGCTAAAATAACACCCGTGTGAAGTGAGGGGCGCTAATATATTAAAGTCTAACTCATGTTGATTAGGTGATGTAATGGTGATGTAAAACAAACGGTGCAAACACAAACATTAAACACCATTAACAATAAAGAGACAATATGAGGCACATTACGACGTACATTTTACGACGTAAATTGTTTGGAGTACGCCAAAAGCGGCGAACACGGAGGGTTAAATTAATACCCTAGCCTGCCATACGCAGCTTCTCTGTTTTCCAGGGTTTACATTCTTTAATCCATGTTTTGATCCGTTCGTTAGCACATCAACACCAAGTAGGACAGTGGCCGCGGCCATTTTGAAGATGCGCGCGCATCCACTTTCATTCTAAGCCCTGCATTCAAAGGCCTGTATCTCAGAAACGACATTGAGGGTCCGTTTCTGGCCCAGACAAGCGTTTGAAACGGCCTGTAGCAGGCGCTGTGATACTCGCAGTCGACTGAGAGAACAACAACCGGTCAAGACAAGACAAGACACAGCAGTTTGTCATTGTAACATGCGATTACGGATATTTGGCTCTTCAAAGTAAGTGTTACGCGCGATAAAACCTTGGCAATACGCTATTAATTAATGGCAGCGGGTTAAGTGTTAAGGCCCGGCCCTAACTGGGCCCTTATGGTAAATGGTAAATGGTGCATTTATATAGCGCCTTTATCCAAGGTGCTTTACAGAGATTGTGCATTACATTCACCCATTCACACACACATTCATACACCGATGGCAACGGAAACCATGCAAGGCACCAACCAGCACATCGGGAGCAATTAGGGGTTCAGTGTCTTGCTCAAGGACACTTCGACACTAACTCTGGGGGAGCCCGGGTTCGAACTGGCAACCTTGCGGTTGCATCCAGGCACTCTACCCCTGAGCCACCGCCGCCCCCTTATCAAACCCTGTACACACAGAATGTCCCCGCTACCACCCTTAGATCTCCATATGTACTGTATGGAGCTGATCTGTTCTGACATTCCATGTTGATCTGACCTCATCAAACCCTGTACACTCAAGACATGCTCCTTATATGGTCAGTACATAATTCATTCCATGTTGATCTGACCCCCCCATGCCAAAGCGCCAGCACTCGCCCAGCAGACTGCCGTCAATGAGGCGGATGCGTGCACGCTTAGGTGTCATACTGGTAGTATTACTAGTAGAGGTCCTCTATTACATTTTTACATTTTAAATACTTTTGACAATAGTATTGGCATCACAATATACCACTGTGTTGATACAGGCTCTCAGTGGTCACACTGTGTTGATACAGGCTCTCAGTGGTCACAATAACATTACTATTATATCAGCCATGTTCTATTCAGTAACCGTGACATGAACCGAAACCCCAAAACTATGGTTTGTGATTGAATCAAAGAGGGTTGCAGCAGGTGTTTATGATTGAATCAAAGGGGGTTGCAGCAGGTGTATAAAGAGCACCCAGATAATCAGGCGACATCATTATGGTGGTAATAATTAGCACTGACCTTGCGCTTAGACAACGACTACTATAAAAGGCACACGCAAATGTAATCATTATATGGGGACACATTCAAAGCATGAGCGGTGGAGTCAATTCCTCACTTTGATGGTGGCTTTATTTGAACAATTTCATTCCCTGCATACAGCCCTCCTCTTCTCTGCCCCCCCCCCCCCCCCCCCCCCCCCCCCCCAGCCCACCCCTCTCCGCCTCTCTCGGACAGTTCTGTGCCTTTGCTGCAGCGAAGTCCATGTTTTAGTATTCAGGGCGGGTATAGGAAAAAGGCTCTCCCAAACTTCTTAATGGGCGAGCTAAAAATAGCTCCAGCTGGATTTGGCTGGGCTGATTCAAATGCCTCTGATTCATTCAACTGTGCCGCGGCGCAAGAGGAAAGCGAGGGAGGGAATAAGAGAGAGAGAGAGACAGAGACAGACAGACAGACAGACAGACAGACAGACAGACAGACAGACAGACAGACAGACAGACAGACAGACAGACAGACAGACAGACAGACAGACAGACAGACAGACAGACAGACAGACAGACAGACAGACAGACAGACAGACAGGAGAGAGAGAGATATTCATTCAACTGTGCCGCGGCGCAAGAGGAAAGCGAGGGAGGGAATAAGAGAGAGACAGAGACAGAGACAGAGACAGAGACAGAGACAGACAGACAGACAGACAGACAGACAGACAGACAGACAGACAGACAGACAGACAGACAGACAGACAGACAGGAGAGAGAGAGAGAGAGAGAGAGAGAGAGAGAGGAAGGGGGGGAATAATTAAGTTAGCATGCTTCATAAGATATCGCTCTAATGTTACTTAAAATGCAAGTGCTGTTTATCTGAGGATGTTAGAGGAACAAAACGATGAACAAAATGTCCCCGCAAGGGCATACAAATGAGTATGCATGTGTTTTTTTTGGTGTGTGTGTGTGTGTGTGTGTGTGTGTGTGTGTGTGTGTGTGTGTGTGTGTGTGTGTGTGTGTGTGTGTGTGTGTGTGTGTGTGTGTGTGTGACTGTGTGTGTGACTGTGTGTGTGTGTGTGTGTGTGTGTGTGTGACTGTGTGTGTGTGTACTGTAGCTCGCGGGGCATTGCTGGGCAGGGGTCCACATCAACTAATGTTGTTGAAATGAGTGTGTGGCCCCCGGCCCTTGTGCTGGCATCTTTACAGAGGGAGGAGCATTTCATGTTCCCGTCATTATCCCCTCCATTAATGCGGGTAAACTTCTCCCATTAACCTACATACTGTACACAGCAGTGGTAGCCTTAAGCATCTGTGGGCCTGTTTCAAGAGCTAATGTGGTGATAAAAGAGAAAAGGAAACTGAGGAGTCAACGTGGTTTAAATGTGCACCTTAAGCACCATGGATCAGAATCTCCATGGGACCTAATGTCATCCTCCAGGATAACAACACTCACCCCCACAGAGCCAGCATCATCACAGAGTACCTCCAGAATTTGGGAGTGGAGAGGATGCCGTGAGTCCAGACGTCAACCCAATTGAACACTTGGATCTGCTTGAGCATGCTGTACGTGCTAGAGTGACCAACAGAATCACGTTGACTTGCAACAAAAACTAGTTGAGGAATGGGATGCCATCCCACAGCAAAATGTGGCTAGGTTGGCGACCAGCATGAGGAGGAGGTGCCAAGCTGTTGCGGCTGCATTTGGATCTTCTACCCGCTACTGTGTTCCATAACACTTTAGCAAGGAAGTAGGCGCTACTTACAAACAACAAAAGAAGTCGGGGCATATATATATATTGTTGTTATTAATGTTAAGGTTTTGGTAACGTTACGTTTTGGTTAATGGTTCAAATTTGGTAAAACAATCGAGTTGTCATAGCGGGTTGAACTTGATATGCTCTGCAAAGCACGATGGAAACTCCAAGCCGAAGATAATGATAAACAACTGCTGCGACATAAATTAACGATGGATTAGCAATGGCTAAGAAGAAAGATGAATACACACACATCTAAAGAAAACATGGATTTGTTTGTTATTTACAAATGTACAGATTGGACCAGTGAAGACCTCGAGTGTGCGTGCCTGTGTCTTGTCTGTATTTTATGCAGATCCAGTGTGGGGCCATCTGTATGATTTGACGATCGATATTCACACCAAGCTCCATGATTGGTGCCATGGGCGGCGGTGGTTCAGGGGTAGAGTGCCTGGATGGTAACCGCAAGGTGGCCAGTTCAAACGCGGGCTCCCCCAGAGTTACTGTCGAAGTGTCCTTGAGCAAGACACTGAACCCCTAATTGCTCCCGATGTGCTAGTTGGTGCCTTGCATGGTTTCCGCTGCCATCGGTGTATGAATGTGTGTGTGAATGGGTGAATGTAATGCACAATCTCTGTAAAGCGCTTTGGATAAAGGCGCTATATAAATGCACCATTTACCATTTATCCTTCCGTCATCACTTGTCCAATCAGCACTCCTTTCATCCGTCTCTAAACCGGCCTGGGTCATTCATTCTGTCAGTGTGTAGTAGCCTCTGTCAGTGTGTAGTAGCCTCTGTCAGTGTGTAGTAGCCTCTGTCAGTGTGTAGTAGCCTCTGTCAGTGTGTAGTAGCCTCTGTCAGTGTGTAGTAGCCTCTGTCAGTGTGTAGTAGCCTCTGGCTGTCAGTGTGTAGTAGCCTCTGTCAGTGTGTAGTAGCCTCTGTCAGTGTGTAGTAGCCTCTGTCAGTGTGTAGTAGCCTCTGGCTGTCAGTGTGTAGTAGCCTCTGGCTGTCAGTGTGTAGTAGCCTCTGTCAGTGTGTAGTAGCCTCTGTCAGCGTGTAGTAGCCTCTGGCAGTGTGTAGTAGCCTCTGGCAGTGGCAGCTTGCCATTTGTTGCCAGTTAACGTTCTTTCCGTGTAAAGTTCTGTAGCCTTAACATCTATTTCTTCTGTCATTCTTGTTATCTAGCCTTAAAAGTGCATTCAAATATCCAGGGTCAGTTTAAGGCCCTTTCCCAATTCCCCCCTTCTCCATGGCCCTTAGCCCTTCCCCTTGCTGATGCGCGTTCACGTGAGGAGGAAGGGTTATCTCAATTCTCTTTTGAATGAGGGGTAGGGCCAAGGGGTAGGGTTAGGATCCCCTTCAAACGAAGGGACTTCGCGACCAGACTTAAAACGAAGGGACATCACAGAGGGCGGAAGGCAGACGAGGTAAGACGCCTTTTTCGTCCTTTATTATTGAAGAATATGATAATAACCAATATTATTTGAATGTGTTAACAATCTGCATCGCCAAAAATATCGCAATCTCTAGCAAAGTTTAACGTTACCTCACTTGAACTAACGATATGCTACGGCGTTGCATTCATACAACGTTACGGTAACGTTAACCATTCATTTGGCATCGGCGCTTTTTTATTTTTTATTTACCGCCGGTGCCCCGGTGGAACAACTCGGATGCAAACTAGCTTAACTAGCAGGCATCAGTCCGACCCCCCCAGACCACGATATGTCAACATTCTGCAGTTTTGGAGCTCTTAAAAGCCGTGAAATAGCCTACTGTACCTACATAACGCTGTCGCTGCATAACGTTGGCTACTCGCTGCAGTTATAGCTGGTATGGTATTATCATGACCAATGTTATGCTAATCCCCACAAGTTGCAAAAGTTACATAACTAATTAGCAATGGTGTTGTTTTTCCCCCCAGGCAAACCAGCTATGGAACAGACTGCAAGCTGCTGTACAGCCTGTACATTGGATGGAGATGAATCACGATGACATTTTCATTGTCCTAAATGTTGTTGAATTTGAAACATTGTCATTCATATGATCATATGTAGCATACCACGACTTGTCATAGGACATGATAGAAAATGACTGTTCTTAATGATATTAAAAACAATGAACACAGTGACCACAGCCCCTTCTTTCTATACTGTAAATTGTTTTTCCTTTTTCTAACCCTGTATATGATATAACTGTACCCATTCTATACAAACTGTTAATACAATAATCAATGAATCAGGTACAACTGTTGAGCAGGTGTCCGAATGAGCTATATCTAGCTGAATTACATTCTGGTGGGCTACCAAGATGAGACAAAATTACAATATATTTATTTCATCATAACCACAGCAATGTTTACGTTCCATCTCTTCTCCCAAAATAGCCGATCTACAGCTTATAGAAAGTGGTTTCCAAAGTGGGTTATGGGGACCCCCAGAGGGGGTCCGGAGAGGTAGCTAGGGGGTCCCCAGCTAAATGATAGTTTGGAACCAAATGGACCCATTTGTACACTCAGAGTTAATTAACATTGACTAATGGACTAATGCATGTCACACTGGCGGTCCGTGACACTGCTAGATTCGTAAAAATCTATATGGGGCCCCTGGCATATCTCTTCAAATGGGGGTCTGCGGGCTAATTATTGTCAATTTGGGGGTCCTTGACATGAAAAAGTTTGGGGACCACTGGCCTGTAGTGAGCTTGCAGATCAGCTATTTTCTGAGAACAGGTTGTATATCAATATATCAATATCTACAAGGGACGTTCAATATTTAGGGACGTTCCAATTCCTTGGGTGATGATTTATCCCCCTACCCCTTGACACTCATTATCTAGGGGCAAGGGGAAGGGCCAAGGGATAAGGGCTAGGGCCAAGGGATGAGGGGTAGGGTTAAAAAGGAATTGGGAAAGGGCCTTTAAGAGTATAATAGTGTTTCTATTTTTCTTTCACAAAGCTGTTTGTCTGTTAGCACTTCAGGTTAGAGGGCAGGTTCCAGTCTTTGTATTTATGTTTGGGTAGGTAAGAGTAATGCAGTTAGATAGGATGGTATGTTGTTCATTGTTTTCTGGTTATTAGGTAGGTACACTTGGGCATTGTAGTAACATTGAGGTGTTGCTTGATTTAGTTAAGTTCATGTTTTGGGTTCTGCTCAGCCCTGCTCACCATTGCACTACAGCACCTCTTGTAAATAGCTTTCTTATTCACTTTGGCTTACACAAGCTGCTGTGTATGCTGTGTATGCTGTGTGATGCTATTCATTGTAATAAAACATCATTGTTGCATGATACCACCGTGCCTTGGTTTTATTTTTGTTTGGAATGAAGACAAACGTCACCCATCTCTTTAATTTGACTGCCGTTCACAACATTCCCGACTTTTGTTTTCATTGCTAAATTCGCCAATTTTGATAACTTTTAAGAGATACAAGGTTTCCTCAGGACACCTGTGATACGTCACACGTTTGGATCACGTGACCGGAAAAAAATCAGTGACACTGGCTTCCTAGGGCTTCTGGGAAATTGAGGCTCAATGCATTCCTATTGTCTCTCCTCCATTCTTCGTTGTTGATCGGCAGTGATGGCAGTTATTTTCGTGAAATGTGAGTGAAATACTCCACAGTGAAGGTTATTTCACGATTTCAATTCTCCGCAGTAAATGTGTTAACTAATAGTTTGCGCCTTTAGGGTGGTTCTTGGCTATAATAATAGCATCCTAGGGGTGCCCTGCTCCCATACTTCTTTCTGACTTCTCTATAGTTATGCATGCCCTGTTTGTATACCTTACATAGCTGATAGAGATTATTTTAATCAATGTGTATTTGCTTTGGCTTGAGGATGTACTAGTTTCTATCAGTTGACACCATTACCAGAGATCATAGTGAAATAAATCATTCTAATCAAATCATTTTGAACAATTTTGCAATTAATTGCATTTACCAGTAGCTTAGAAGTGGTGTCATCTTTGAATTGATTAAACACAGCTCCAAGGATCCAGATAATACTGCAGATGGTGTATTATGTATATGTGTGTATTAGGGCTGTTAACATTCCTCAGAAATTGATTTTGAATGTCAAATATATTCGAAAAGTATTATTATTAATATAATTATAATTATTATAAAGGTTTTTCCCTATGACTTTTTATTGTAAAAACACGATACCAGCAGAAGAGGCACAGCGTGTGCACTGCTCAGATCCAATAAAAAAATATATGTTGTTTACTTTTTATAACTTGATACATTGCTCTGTCACCGTCCGTCAGGCACAACACGTCTCTCTCTAGTCTAGACTCCTCCACAACTAAATGCAGACTCAGGGAACTATATAACTCCGCCTCAGCCGATCTCCAAGCCCCCAATACGTCACTGATGCAACGTGGCGTAGGCTTGTAGATCAGGTTTGTTCCCTGTATGTCTAAAAAAGGGAAGTAAATAAATAAATAAATAGATAGATAGATAGATAGATAGATAGATAGATAGATAGATAGATAGATAGATAGATAGATAGATAGATAGATAGATAGATAGATAGATAAATAAATACTGTAGCACATGACTGCGCGCATCTGTAGGAACCGATAGGGAGAACCAAAATGTAATTATTGTAATGGGTACCCATGGTACCCAAGCATGTTCGGTTGGATACCTGCTTGGTACTGAGGTTCGGAACCCACCCCTAATCCAAACACACTTCTCATCGTTTTATTTCCATCCTAACTTCTCTGTAACGCTTCTCGACCTCCTTCCTGCTCCTGCCACTGTTCCTCAACTTGGCTCTGTCTCTTCTCTGTGTCACTCCTCTCCAAAACGTGAGGAGCTCACGGTGCACGGTGGACTGGGCAAGGTGAGAGAAAACAAAAGAAAGCAAGGCAGAGAGAGAGAGAGAGAGAGAGAGAGAGAGAGAGAGAGAGAGAGAGAGAAGCAGGGAGGGACAGATAAAAAGGGATGGCACTTTCAGAGTCACGACTCGGGAGTGATGTATCGGTGCACAGACGGAGTGTGTGTCAATACTGCAAACTTCACATGTACGCACATGCACACATACGCTTGTGTGTGTGTGTGTGTGTGTGTGTGTGTGTGTGTGTGTGTGTGTGTGTGTGTGTGTGTGTGTGTGTGTGTGACAGAGCGTGTAAATGAGCATACGTGCACTGAGAACATACGAGAACAGTCACACACCACACAGACACACCCCAACATTCAGGGGGAAAGATGGATCTTCACAAGTCGCAAAAGTGGCAAGCACATCCTACAGCAAATGCAGTTTTGCTCTATCGAGAGATTGAGCCTTACATAAAGCTATAACTATAATTTCTAACATATATTTGATAGCACCCAGCATTTATTTTGCAAGACGAGCAGCAATGTCTATATGGAGGACAAAACAAAGTATGGATCACCTCCTGAATAAGGAGAGTGAATGGAAGGATGAAGAGAAGGACAGGCATTATAATGGCAGAGGCCATTAGAGAGACAGATGTACAAATCTGTTCTCTCTGTGTGAAGTCCTTAGCAGCGTTCCTCTGAGTGCCCAAGTGTCAGACAGAGAGACGGAGGCAGAAATGGATGGCGAAGAGAAAGCGAGTTGAGGCATTTTGAAATGGACCCATCACGTGACAAGTACAGAGAAAGAGAACACCATCCTGTTCCTCACATACAGGAGCTTCATTCTTATTAATTAATATTGGATAAACCACGGGTGAAATAATGCAGGAAATAAATTAATAACATCTATCTATAGGCCTAATATAGGGGGGGGGGATAACGGGTGGATAATGAACGCGTACACGCGGTTTCGGGTGACAAAAAAAGTCTATCTGTGTGTCTCTAGTGCCTGGGTTGCACAAGGGTAAAGCTCCTGCCCACCAACATGGGAGACTGCATGGGGCTCGATTCCGTCACGGAACCTCTGATTAGGCCAGGTGCTCCAACAAACATAATGGGCTCTATGCACACAGAATAACACAGAATCCCTACTTCCTTCACAGGTGTTACCGATAATAATCAAGGCTCTGTTCCATTTAGTGTGCAGTGGTTCTCAAACTGTTTTAATTTCAATGACCCCCATAACTCTGAGATTGTACAAATGGAACCAAATGGACCCGTAACCGTACGGGGCTATTTGGAACCCACTCAAGGACACTTTGAGACCCACAAGTGTAGCAACGGTTCCAGTGAGCCAACATGCACAGTAGCAGCACCCTGACTCTGTCTGACCAGAATGGAACAGAGCCTTCAGTAGTATCAGCGGTGAAGGAAGTAGTCGCAGGGGCTCAAGTTCTTTCAAAAATGGTGTGTGTGCATAGAGCCCATTGGTCATGTTTGTGGGTGGTTAAACAGCCAGTGGAGGGCGATCTCTGTTGCTGCACTACACCAGCGTTGACTTCGTCGACTAATATTATGGACGAAAAATGTTTGTTGACTAATATTATGACGAAAAATGTTCGTCGACTAATGTTATGACGTTTTCACTGACGAAAACAAAATAGAAACTACATGAAAACTAAGCTATGATGACTAAAACTAAGGTTTAATATTATTGAGGTTTGTCAATATTCCAGTAGATAATGAGGCAAAGCAATTAGGTCTTAATTGAAAAGATTTATTTGAAGATAATACAAAAATGAGAGTAAGTCAAAAGATAAAGTACAACGATGAATCCAAAAAGAATAGCTGTGCAAGCAGCCGATGAACCGTACAGAAGTAGAGTCGCACTTGTTCCTCGGTTGTTAGTCTGGCATATTAGCTCCCTTCACTCTGACTGCCCTCAGATTATATAGAGGATGATTTCACAACACAGATGATTTCACAATATCCCCGATACCGAGCCGGCACACGAATATTCCGTAGCCTTTCCCAGAATTCTACCGAAACACATTACATTAGTCATCCTCTTCTCAGAACATTCCACATTCCAGAACATTTGGATACTGCCAAAAGGTCGACTTGACATGACAACAAGTTTATCGTACTGCACAGAGCGTCATACCATATTCCCCAAGCAACCAATTCTGATCCTGAGGGAGTACTTAGAGTATCTGTTAATGTCTTCTCAACACTGTACTGGTTCAGATGGAAAAACATCACGTCACACAAAGGCCACAGTGCTGGGACCACATGAATACACTCAGACAGAGAACAAATTGAAGCATACATAGGACAAAGGTTAATGGATTATACACCTGTTTATATAGAATGATAAGCCTCCATATGTATGATTCCTATACAATATATTGACAATTTTGTCAACAAATAAAAACTAGACGTCATTTTACACTTGGTTGCATGCTGAAAATAGCAGATCTACAAGCTCACCGCGCGTCGCAGTGCGTTGTAAGATCAGTCATTACGACGGCAACAAGGCCCGCCAAAATACATTTTAGTCGACTAAATCTGTAACTGTAGATTTAGTCGACCAAAATCTTATGATATTTAGTCAACTAAAACTAGACTACTAAAACATTCCAGGTGGCTAAAATGTGACTAAAACGAAATGAAAACTATTCAACTTTCAAGTGACTATGACTAAAATTAAAATCAAAAAGTGCTGCCAAAATCAACACTGCACTAAGGTTGGCCCACAGGGTGCCTGGTCACCTGCAGACACTGGAACTGGGAGGGACAGTGTGTTCCTCACAGAAGAGACACAGACACCGAGGCCAAAGAACCATGTGGTTGGATGGTTGGATGGTTGGATGGTGGTATGGATCACACAGAGTGTGTATGTGACTCTTTTTGATACAGAGACAGTCATGGCGGCAAGACTGTACAGGACTTAATAGCACATGCAGACTCTTCACATACTAGAGCATGTCTGAAATAAATGTCAGAGCTGAAAATATGAAATAAATGCTTAAACATGTAGCTAGGTGTAATGTTAGAGTCCACAGAAGTGAACCTTTCAAGCCTGTTTTCTCAACTCGCTGTTTTCTGTAAGACATTACTCTATAAGCCATATCTCCAAAACTGGTGGGTCAAACTGAACAGCCAATATGTCAACTGCTTTCATATGGGCCAATGGCAGGCCCTCAGTCAAGGTGGGTCACATATGGTCTATGTACAGTAGGGCTATAGAAAGACATGCTGATTTGCCAAAATATGACTTTTAGTAATGGCTGATGTCAGTCTGTAAACATCATCCATCTGTTTTAATCTTCAGAGTCTGCAATCCACCCTATAGTGAATTTATAAGAGGTTCCCACTAGATATCTCTGGTGTAACAAATCCTACTCAGAACTAAAATAAATTGCTCCTGGGGGAGCACAGGCCTCTGCCAGGCCAGGAAGTAAATCTACCCATTTAGGATGAAATAGGAAAAAATCGGACAGGTCCGTCTTGACAAAATGACTAGAGAGAGAATGTGTACCGATTTGTCTGACGAAATTGTTTGTACAAAATCTGCAGGAGTAATGGCAAAACAAATATTGGTTCGCAAAAATCTGCCTCCTGATGGTGCTATAGTTATTGTTCTGCTATCGTATAGCAGGACAATGTGAAAAGGGTGTAATTTCTTCCTTGGTTTCAACTTTCACGGCAATCGGACGCTGCGTTTATGATTTGAGGCAATTTGCTCAAAATGAGGCACTACTAAAAACTAAAAACTAAAAACTAAAACTAAAACTAAAAACTAAAAACTAAAAAAAGGATAAATATAGCTGCAAGCAGCGATCAGACGAGGCCAACAATAAGAAATATCATGATAAGAGCGCCCCTCACTTCACACAAGCGTGATTTCTGAGTGGTGCAACCACTCCAAGGAACAGCTTTGTCCCTATGGGACTATGTTTAGAGTACCAATGTGACTATGTTTAGAGTACCAATAGGGGGTGCTGTTGCACCACTCGCTTCAGACTGGTCAGATTTTTTAACTTAAAAACAAAAGTGCAACATTTTCATTAGATATTGGTCCAACGACATTTGCGTGCATTTTGATCAAAGATCCCAGGAGAACTGTTTTTCATATATTTCAAAATGGTAGGAGATCTAAAGGTCATAGGTCCCCATACCACATCGTTCATCGTGAGGAGACGCATATGAGTATACCGTTTTATTGCTGACGGTGAAACGGATCATGAGCTATGCCTGTTCAAATTTAACATTTTTCAATTGAGTGCTATAGTGCCACCCTTATATGGCCAATGATTGTGGGCTTTGTGTCTAAGCAGGGTGACATAGCCCTCTACCATATTGCCACATTTCGTAAAAAACGACATTTTTGCCTGGAGTACCGACAGAATAAATTATTTATAATTCAAAGTAGTGGGTGATCTAAAGGTCAGAGGTCAAAAGTCAGAACACGAAAGTTGTTCGGCATGTGATATGTGCTGCGCGCCCGCAGATCTGCCCTTCATGCATCAAGCGTTCTGTAAAACGACAGATCTACTAGGCGCACGGGGCTGCCTGCAGCAGCCCCGTGCGCCTAGTAGATCTGCCATTTATGGATCATGGAACGAACGTACCGGAATGCTGTGAGCTTTGCTTGCTGCTAACGCGACAGCCCCCCCCCCCCACCCCCCCCACCCCTCTCTCTCTCTCTAACGCGACTCTCTCTTTCTCAACATTAACATTGGTTGTTCAAGTTAAATTGATGTGTTGATGTTATTATGGTATTTACCATAGGCAATATGCCAATATTGGAAAAAATAGTAATGACCAGTGAGCACTTGCAACTGCACTGTTTAATATTCCATGAGGACTTGTTTTCAATACATGAGCCCAGCAAATTTGACTGGGTTCTAACTGACCCAAAATGTGATTTATTCATTATGATTGGTTTGAAAAGTAGAAATATAGGCCTCCTTCTTATAGCTGCCTTCTTCCAATAAAAGCCTGGTATCAGAATCGGTTGAGACAAATAAAAGCCCGGGTTTCTAAAAGAGGATTTACGGTACTTTCCATGGCAATAGTAAAATCAATAAAATGAATGATAGTAAAAATGTTTTTTGGCTATTGACACAAGATATATGTCCTCAAAAATGCATATCAGTGGACGGCAGAGGTCTTGAAAAGAGTCATAGTAGCACCTCACTGATACATACTAAAGCAGCAATATACATGCCTGTTTGGTGTCAAACTGCTCTACAAAATGAAATGAAAATGAAATGAAAGAGAGAGAGAGAGAGAGAGAGAGAGGGGGGGGGGGGGGGGGGGGAGGTGGGCTTAGAAGACAGAGCAGAAGGTGGAGGCAGACCCCTTTTTCATTCCAGAGAAATAGGTATCTGATGGTTTAGAGTTTTTTTCCAGGATTTATGGGCATGCATGCACTGTTTCAATATCAGCCCCATCTCCCTTCGCTCCCCCCCCCCCAGCCCCCTCACACACAGACGTTCTGTGCTGTCCCATAGAGAATGCTCCTCCATTCGTCTCAGCATCATTTATATGGCCTCCTCTCCTGCCTCTTGCACCGCTATCGCGTTCCTCACAAAAATGCATTTAAATGGGTTTATTTAGAGATTCCATACTCCACTGTTCCCAGGTAACACCCCCTACTCCACTGTTCCCAGGTAACACCCCCTATACTCCACTGTTCCCAGGTAACACCCCCTACTCCACTGTTCCCAGGTAACACCCCCTATACTCCACTGTTCCCAGGTAACACCCCCTACTCCACTGTTCCCAGGTAACACCCCCTACTCCACTGTTCCCAGGTAACACCCCCTATACTCCACTGTTCCCAGGTAACACCCCCTACTCCACTGTTCCCAGGTAACACCCCCTATACTCCACTGTTCCCAGGTAACACCCCCTACTCCACTGTTCCCAGGTAACACCCCCTACTCCACTGTTCCCAGGTAACACCCCCTACTCCACTGTTCCCAGGTAACACCCCCTATACTCCACTGTTCCCAGGTAACACCCCCTACTCCACTGTTCCCAGGTAACACCCCCTATACTCCACTGTTCCCAGGTAACACCCCCTACTCCACTGTTCCCAGGTAACACCCCCTATACTCCACTGTTTCCCAAACAGTGGGTCGGGACCCGTTTGTGGGCCATGGATAGTTTTTTTGTGGATCACGACTCGAAAACAAAATATTTCAAAAGATTTTCCCCTCCCCCCAATTTAAAATATATATATATTTTATACATTTTAAAACAAACAAAAACATCCAAGAAATTCTATAGCCTAAAGAAAAGATCATAATTAAGAAGTAGTGAAAATAGCCGATCTACAAGCTATATACGTAGCTTGTAGATCTACCAGTTTGGGTCACGGGCAAACATCTAATTTCTCTTTAGGGTCACAGGCTAAAAAGTTTGGCAACCACTGCCCCACTCTGCCTATGCCCTCCCCTCCACCCCCTCTGTGTTTCTCTAACCTCTTTGAAGGAGGCAGCCCCACACTGCCTATGCCCTCCCCTCCACCCCCTCTTTGTTTCTCTGACCTCTTTAAATGGTTTGTTTTTGTGGCTTTCGCCTTTATTTTATATATTTTATGGAGGGACAGACAGTAGGCTGACAGGAAATGGGGAGAGAGATGGGGGGGAAGACATGCAGTAAAGGCCGTCGGGATCGCGAGTCGAACCCGCGGCATAGTGCCAGACTGGATTACCAGCCAAGGTGCCTGGACCACTGAGCCATGGCCCAGGCCTCTCTGACCTCTTTGAAGGAGGCAGCAGTGGGGGAGGCATTGCCCCCGGAAGCTCCAGAAACCAGTCTCCAGGGAGGCATGACAAACAAAGCAGAGGTAAAAGGGGGAATAGTACATCAAAGATGTGTCCTTGGTGCTCTCCTCTCTTCTGTTTGTATACAGACTGGGTTAGGCAACCTCCAGAGTTTAGACTATACTCTCTCACCCTCTCGAGACAAACAGACCACCTGGCGCTGCACTGCATGGTTTATTCCCCACTTTTTGATGACATATATATATATGCGCGCGTGCATGTGTGCGTGCGTGCGTGCGTGCGTGTGTGGGCGTGCATTTGTGTGTGCGTGCGTGAGTGCGTGCGTGTGTTTTGTATTGGGTGTTGCAGCAATATGCAGCATTATGTTCAGGACCATGGACAGAGCTGAAAGACTCAACATTTAGCACCATGTATAGTATGTACAGAGATTATAACAAAAAACATCTTGACCAGCCATAGTAAGACCACACTGTGCGTGTGTGTGTGTGTGTGTGTGTGTGTGTGTGTGTGTGTGCGTGCGTGCGTGCGTGTGTGTGTGTGTGTGTGTGTGTGCGTGCGTGCGTGCGTGCGTGCGTGCGTGCGTGCGTGCGTGCGTGCGTGCGTGCGTGCGTGCGTGCGTGCGTGTGTTGGCCCGGGCGGCTAGTGTAGCGGTCTGGGCACCTGTCTGTCTCATATTGTACGCTATCCAATAGCCCCAAAAAGCCCCAAAAATATCAAAAAAAAAATCACACCCGTGTGAACTGAGTGGTGTAAGGTCTTATATAGACTGATCAGCTGTGGTCTGACGTAATGTCTGACGTAATGAAATCACACCCGTGTGAACTGGGTGACCATAGCAACCATGCTCATTTTTTGGTACGAACAGACAGACAGACAAACAGACACAAACAGACACGTAAACTAACAAAGCCAGTTGTAGGAGTGGTTTACAACACTCAAAAATAAATAAATAATAATCTTCAGTGTCAAATGAACTCTGAGAGAGCAGAAACCAAACGGACACGTCGTGTACACTGTTGGAGTTATACTGCAGTGTACCTCCCTCCACCCAGAGGGCTCCTCCATGCACGCCTTCACGCTCATAATAAAGTTGATTACCGGAAGAAACTTGAGAAGTGAGAGAGTGTGTGAGGGTGCATAATATTTGATTCCTCTCTTACCTAGCCGCGGGTCGTACTGCCTCATCTGAACCTCTTCCACGCAGTCCGCTGGGAACCAGCCAGTCCTGCCTTTAACCGTGCCTTCCCAGAAGCCACCTTCTCCTATACTCAGCACTGAGAGCATGCAGGGGAACAAGAGGGAAGAGAAGCAGTTAGTATTAGAACCCATTAAGACCTGAGACCAGATTATATATGCAAATGTCCGTGAAAGAATATATATAATATACACACATTTTCACGATTTAAAAAAAAAAAAGCAGATCTACAAGCTCACAGCGCGGCACTGAGTGCCGTGCTGTGAGCTTGTAGATTTGTTATTTTTCAATAGCTAAAGTTTCAAAATAATGGTTAAAAGTGGTTAAAAGCTAAGGTGACACAGATGTGTTCTAGGTCTTCATGGAATAAGCAGCAGGCACAGACAACTCAAAAATCACACATGGTCATGTCACCGCGGTCAGTGACATCACCGTGGTCAGTGACATCACCGCGGTCAGTGACATCACCGTGGTCAGTGACATCACCGCGGTCAGTGACATTACACAACAAGTATTCATGCACTGCATCTCTGGAATAATAACCTTAAGAAACACAATAGCTGTTCAGTGTCTTGTACGCTCCGAGCCATTTTTATTTGTGCCCAAATGTAAATGAGGCTCCAGTTTAAATGTTGTATAATAGACATAAATACAGTATATACATATTCACACATACTGTACATAAACGCACGCACGCACGCACGCACGCACGCACGCACGCACGCACGCACGCACGCACGCACGCACGCACGCACACACGCCTCAAGAGTCCAGTTGGGTTCATGGATTGTTCTCTCCTAATACAAGACACACATACTGTATATAACATACATCCTTCATATCCACCCACTAGACTCACATACTGTACATTATCCTTATATTCGGGAGGTTGGAGAGAAAGGACTGCTTGTTGAGAGATTGATGGAGAGAGATTGACGGAGGGAGAGAGAGAAAGAGAGAGAGAGAGAGAGAGAGAGAGAGAGAGAGAGAGAGAGAGAGAGAGAGTGTACAGTAGGAGATTCCTTCTACATGCACATTGGGTAATTAGAGATGAATGTATAGTTGATATTGATCTTCCCTGCAGGACTGCACCAGAGCACTCATTTCTGCAATACTCATCTATTACTCTGAGAAGCTCTCTCTCTCTCTGTCACACACACACACACACACACACACACACACACACACACACACACACACACACACACACACACACACACACACACACACACACACACACACACACACACACACACACACACACACACACACACACACACACACACAATATATTTCTCTCTCCCACAAAAACAGCCATGGCTCTCTTGTATGTTCCTCAAACACAATACACAGACATACTGTACATGTAGACACTATAGTGCACACACGCACGCACGCACACACGCACGCGCACACGCACACGCACACGCACACGCACACACACACACAGTATACAGCAATCCTCTCAGACCCCCAGCTGGAACTGAAGCTGTGCCTGAGTGAGCCCTTCTCCTTGCGCCGCGGTTGCTAGGCTACGGCAGTGCGGTGTTGTGTAGTATAGTTGGCTCCATGGTGAGGACAAGCCACACTTCCTCCCTGCTCTGCCACACTAGCACACATACTAGGACATGGCACGTTAACATGACCCAGAGGCCACTGGGACCACCGAGGCTGCTGGAAGATATCAGGTGGCAGTAAACAGGCTGAGCATGTGAAAATGATGTTTCAGATACTGGTGGCAGGTTTTTTTGGGGGGAAGGCTATAGGAGCTATTATGGTAAACAAAAAGTACAGGCTTTAGTTTAGACATACTATTGTTCCGACTGTCACTAGACCAACAAGTGACCTATACCTCTAACCCTAACCTAACCCTAACCGCAAGCACGGGAGCAGCGCTGGTCCGACTGCATGTCTGACCGTTCTAACCGCAAGCACGGGAGCAGCGCTGGTCCGACTGCATGTCTGACCGTTCTAACCGCAAGCACGGGAGCAGCGCTGGTCCGACTGCATGTCTGACCGTTCTAACCGCAAGCACGGGAGCAGCGCTGGTCCGACTGCATGTCTGACCGTTCTAACCGCAAGCACGGGAGCAGCGCTGGTCCGACTGCATGTCCGACCGTTGTTTCCACATGTCGGTCCGTTGGTGTGTCTAATCTACGTGTGCATTCCAACACAATAACGCCTATAGAATATACTGCTGTAGAAGTTATAGCTATAGCTGTACAGTATAAGACTGCACCTCATCAAAGGAGACATTCAACGGTTGTACAAAAGGCCAGCAAGTATTGCCCTCAAACTGATATTGGTTCTTTATTTTTACCAGCTGCTTTTACCAAGCTGAGTCTATCACCGATGTGCAAGCTAGTCCTCTAGTAGTCTAGTCCAGCTGGTTTTCTCATTGGCTGACTCACGTCGCTGTGCTAGTCCAGTTGGCTTTCTCATTGGCTAAACCGTGATGCGTTTCTTGTGTGTGTGTGTGTGTGTGTGTGTGTGTGTGTGTGTGTGTGTGTGTGTGTGTGTGTGTGTGTGTGTGTGTGTGTGTGGTATACCTAGACTATACTATACCTATACTTAAACTTATACCACTGGTATAAGTCTAAGGCTGACAAAAGCCCTGAGTTCACCATCCTGTTCAACCATACGTGTGTATGACTTACATGAGTCATAAACTACCTAGGGCATAGATTTAATATCGCAGGGGAATGGAAAGAACAGGTTGTTACGGCTGTAGGCCTATAGGTATGTGGGTCTGGGCTGTGTGTGCGCGCACCAATACAATACAATAATGTATTTTTGTTTGAGTTAGGTTTAAGTAGAGTAGTCAGTTATAGGCTCTCTTATTTTCATTAATAGTTAGTCAGATTCGGGAGGGGTTTTGGTTAGGATTAAGAGTTGTATAGCATTGTAAATAGCACTTATAGCACTTATTAATGTTTTTCACCAACTTGTATGCCACACAAAAGAGTAATAAAACAACTTTGGCATTTTACCACCTTGCCTTATTTAAAATAACCGTCCTAGACTCTGTGAGTCGTTACACAGGTTTGAGTACATAACATTGAGTTTACAGCTAGGCTGAACCTGATTGACGTGATGTATATTCTGTCCCAAAGTGACCCTGTGTGTTGTAGCAGCGACGATGAGTGGAATAAAGGAGTCAAGCAGGAGGTTCTAGTCGACTAAATTCTGGTCAGTTTTATTGAACAGAGTTCTCTCAGTTACAAGGTGCCATGGGCAGAAAGCCCTGTGGTATTCTATGGAGTCACATCACAGCAGATCTCAATGTGAACACACCGGCAGTTTACAACAGTACAGTATATATCAAACTTCAAAGTCCCTCCTCCATGGGGACAAGCAGACAGCCTCCGCTGATAGGAGCCAATCAGAACGTTTACTCACAGGATGCTCCGGTGGGGGTAGGAGGGTCTCATTGCAAGAGACCCATGTAAAGTATATTATATATTTGACCAATAGGACAAATGAAATACCTGTACTATATGAAGTATACAGAACATTGTTTAATGTAATGAAAAGGGTAGAATGTATTCTAAACTCTAAATGATTAAGCACCAATATATTTTAGACTCATGTTGATTCTGAAAGGAGAGCAGAGAGCTCTCTCCGCACGGCTGTTGGCATGCATGTGAGATAAATTACTAATATAGGAGCTGCCCCCGAACCCCTGGGGTAGCCTGGCTAATAAGCCAGCCCGAATCAGCCGTTGGGCAAAAAAAAATTGCCTGCCGGCGGATTACGGTCTGGAGAGGCTCGATTGTACGCCCATTTCCTACACCAGAGAACTGGTGTGGCCAATCGGGACACGGTATGCAATATGGACGGGCTTTGGTACATTGACGTTCAATGCTTGAGACCTTTGACTGACAGTAGCTCTAACCAATTGCGTCAAAGAGAAAATGTTTGAACCCGCCCCCCCCGGGAAACAAGATCCATACACAGCATCTCCAGACTCAAATACCACACGACAGTGTGATTTGAGTCTGGCTTATTAGCCAGGCTACCCCTGGGGTGCTTGACAACATTCTAACAAAAGGCTTTGTTTTGACAGGCCTAATGGTAAATAACTCAGGCATCTTACTGTTCTAAGCAAGTTACCACATTATTGCACTGTATACAGCACCTTACACCTCCTGTGAGCAGTCAGTGTACAATAGCTCAGAATAGGTTGACTGATATGTCCATGTGTCCATATCCATATCAGATCCATCAGACGCTTCACCACTACCACTGCTGATGAAGTTGGAGGCTATTAGGCAGGTTGCCCTGACTAGAGTACAACACCTCTTCTCCAACGTTCATCTAGCATGTAAAACACTTAGTGATCTAAATGACAATGTAGTTTACTGTGTGGGGAAGTGGTTCGGGCTTAACACCCACACCCACACCAAAAGAGACACTATTTTCCAGTCCAAACAGGGCGGTGGGTTTGGCGTGCCGAAAGTGGTATATATAACGTGGTGATATATAACGCCACAAGGCTGGCTCACTTGAAACAAACATGTTGAACAGTGATGACACGACTGTCAGGGAACTTGCTAGATCGTCTCTGTTTATAGATATGAAACGGCGTAAAGTGCCACTGGCAGCAGAGGGCGAGCCAAGTTTCTTGGGGTTCAGAAGAAAGCCCAACCTTAAAATGGACTCACATGCTACTGGGTTTGGGGTGTCGTCAGATTGGCCTGACCTCAATGACCTCTGTGTGAGAACTGGAGTATCCCTGTGCTGGGTTCGACCTGACTCTGAATCTGTAGCAGTTTCTGAGGACATTATTACCAACTGTTTGATCTCAGTAAGGGGTACTGTAATTAATACAGAACACCATATATCACCAGTCAATGCACGGAGGTACCTTGTAATGTTACAACAGCAAAAACAACAACAACACTGGACTGGTTTAAAACTATAGGGGAAGCTAGCTTGCCTTCCCGATGCACCACACTGTATCTCATACAACATTCAAAAATGATGCAGTTGATGAGGATATAGTCCCCTTTACAGTCAAAGCCAGATTACAGGTCCTTCCAACCAGACTCAATCTCTCTCTGTGGTACCCTAACACGTTTCCTCCTCATTGTTTGCACCATGAAACTCCAGTTACAGAAACACTGTCACATATTCTTAATGGCTGCTATGTATATAAGGGAATGTACATTGCTAGGCACGACAGAATTGTTGACCTATTAGCTAAGGACATAAGTTCATATGTTTCATCATCTGCCAAAATGTATAAGCAGTCACGTGTTTCAACTGCCATGTTCATGCACAATAATGAAAATTATGCTTTTTCAGATGTCACAGCTAACACACCAGATATTGTTGTTGTTGATGAGGACAGTAGAGAAGTGACCATTTTGGAAGTGGCATGTACATTTGACCACAGTCTGGAAGAGGCATTCCTTACCAAGGTGCTTAAGTACCAGCGTCTTAAGGATGCTATTATACAGCTTGACTACAAATGTAAACTACTTTTGTTCATATTTGGAAGCCTCGGTAATGTCCATAAATCAGTCGTGAGGGGCCTGCAGATTGCAGGCATGCCCAAGCCGAGAGCTAAGGCATGGGCAAAATTCTGTTCAGTGTCTGCAATAATTGGCAGTCGCCAACTCGCCATATATGGAGAAGGCGATGCTTTCTGCACCCGTGATCTGTATCCTGAAGCACTTGTTGTAGAGTTTTCCAAGTGTGCGCATCCACTATTGTTTGTGTTCAAGAATTTCTTGTAAAATGTGAATGCAAATGTCCGGGCAGAAACGAACGACTCAGAACACAATAGTTCCGCCTTTTTTTGGTTCCTACCCAAACTACTGCGCTGAAACTGACACAGAGGCAGTTATAGCGGACCCCGCGGATAATAATAATGCAGCTGGTCATTGATTTAATCAATTCTTGTTTTTAATGTTGCATATCATACAGCATGCTTGGTTCACGTCAGCAGTGTTTCATTAAGCAATTACGTGTCTGCATTATACTCAGGTCATCCTGACCCACACGCCAGGTGTGGTCAATTAACAATTAGAGCTGCCTTTTCATATCGTGTCACCCTGACCCACAAGCCAGGTGTGGTCAATTAGGGCTTCTGCTCGATGAGTGTCTGCTGCTTGCAGGCTGCATCAGTCCTTCTTTTGAGTCATTGTGAGAGAGAGTCTGATCTCTCTGTTTAAGTAGAAGAGTTTGAATTTTCTTCTCCTTGCACATTCTGTGTTTTTGTTAGTGTGCGTGCAACTAAAAGTGAGTACCCTTTTAGTAATGCTGTGCCATCATTATTTGTACTTTTTGGTTGAATTTGCTGCTAACAAACGTATTATTATGGGAAAGTTCATTCACCTGTGCTACAAATGTTTGCCGGACTTAATAACTTTGGTATTTTGATGGTATTTAAATGCTATTTGAATGTCGCTCATATTAACATTTCATGACATTTCTGATTTAAAGTTTAATTTAATTAGTCAGATTTGTGAATGCCCTGTATGTTTCTGAGTGTAACACAGAAAAAGTTGATGTGGGTGTGAAGTGGAATAAATCTCATTTGATGGACATAATTTATGATTACGTTTTAACTGGACACTCTGTGGAGGTTGACATCGGTTGAGAAATCAGCTCGTCAATATTACATACAATTCTTTACACAATTCTTTACAACGGTTAGGCCCATCTTATGTTATAGTTTGCTGTTCTCTTACCTTTCGGTTGCAGTGCTCAAAAGCCAAGATTTTGGGTACTTTTGCATGCCACTGATATACAGTATGACCAGTGTTGTCAAGTACTTAAAGGGCCACTTCACCCCTATTGCAACCAGATCTTATTTTAATGATGTTTGGGAGACAAGAAACACTTTCCTGGGCTTTTTATGTGGGTAATATGTGTTTTTCCCAAACATCATTAAAATAAGATCTGGTTGCAAAAGGGGTGAAGTGGCCCTTTAAGTAATACGTTACTTTGAGTAATATTATTACTTTTTTCCAGTAACTAGTAAAGTAACTAGTTACTTTCACATTTTGAGTAATGCTTATTACATTAACTTTTTTCCAATAGTAACTAGTTACAATTTTCACGAGCCACGAGTGCTGTGGGCTTGTGTGTTTATTCATAATGGCAGACTGGGTTCGGATGGAGTTGCTTTGCAGGCTGCTGATCCGGTCTAGATCTAGACTCTAGAGCGGATAAGGAAACGATGCGTACTCGTCTGTACATGTTAACTATCGGATGCAGAAGGGCGGGCCTTAAACTGTCCGGAACGTGGAACAAACTAGTGTGCGACTCGTGTTAGAGTACTGCAAGAGACCTAAACAAACTAAACATAGAGCTAGGAGGTGGAGGAGACACCGGCACCACACAGCTTTAGACTTACGTTCACCACTTAGAACTAAACATAGAGCTAGGAGGTGGAGGAGACACCGGCACCATACAGCTTTAGACTTACGTTCACCACTTAGAAGTATTGTCATTATTATGATTATGTCCCCGATAAAGACGAGAAGAACATTATTGTCTGCTGCAAGTTGGGTACAGGGAAGAAGGAACTTTCCACAACTTCAAACCTCATGAAACACCTGGTCTTAGTGTTCATTTAATTCAAATGAGTGTACAAATGGAACCAAATGGATAATGGACCCATCATGGTGTGTACACTGTACACTATACAGTACACTTTTCAGAGTTAAATAAACACTGCAATAAAAGGGGAGAAAAAACTGCTAATGTTGAAAATGCAAAGTAAGACTTTTGGGGACAAAAGATGCAAACAAATACTGAGGTTGAGGGGGGAAAAGTAATAAGTAACTAGTTACCTTTGGCATGGAGTAATAAGTAGAGTAACTATATTACTTTTTAAAAGTATTAAGTAATAATATTACTGTTTTAGAGTAACTTTGACAACACTGAGTATGACACAGTATAAACTAGAAAAAGTGCCCCTCGGGGCACAGGTCTCCACCAGGGCAGGTCAGGTTGTGGCCTCCTGGTGGCGCTATAATAGGCCAATGTGAAAAGGGTGCCATTTTTTCATACGCCTTTGATGGCAATTGGATGATTTGAGGCATTTTGTTCCAAAAATGTGTTTTGCAAAAATCAACCTGTTGGTGGCGCTATAACAGGCCAATGTGAAAAGGGTGGGATATATTCCTCAGCCTAGTAAGAAAATGTGTGAAAGATTTCACGTAAATTGCATGCTGCGTTCATGATTTGAGGCTTTTGTTCAAAACGGGGCAATCTTGCAAACTGTGAAAGCCAATTATAGCCAATTAGGATGGAATATGAAATATCGGACAGATCCGACTTGAGCACATGACCATAGAGATACTGTGTAACGATTTGTGAGATTTTTGGACAGAATCTGGAGGAGTAATATCAAAAAATGTGTTTTACAAAAGTCGGCCTCCTGGTGGCGCTATAAAAGGCAGATGCGGAAAATGCAGGTCAAAGATTTATCCTTGGCCTCTAGGGAGTGTGCATGGAACGTTTCACGCAGATCGGTGCAGTTTTAGGTAAAAAATGTGAAAAGGATGTTGTGTACATGGGGGTTGTTGCGAAGGCTTTCACTTAGAGCTCCATATATATGGGGATAACCTATAGTCCCATATATGGAGACAACGGCAATATCCAGCGCTGACATCAGATGAATGTAGAAACTCCAAAGATGGATATACGCAGTGGAGACATCATCGTGACACTGGACTTGCACAGCATAAAAGGCGGCTCCCATGGCAGAGATACCAAGCAACGCACGCGGTATCTCCAACAGGTCAACATATACGAATCAAGGTATCTGGCTTTACAACCCATATACCTTGAATAGCTTTTATTACCTTGGGCACGAGTCTTCTAGATGAGACAGAATAACTGGCTAATGGCTAAGCAACTCGTAGAGCATTGAAGTAGAGGTTTCCACATCCCGGTTAAGTTCGTATCGAACACCACTGTAGCGGGTCCTAACTAAATAACCAGCACTGGTTCGAGCTATTTAATAGGGGTCCTTTCAAATTACGTTTAATTAAGTTTGAGAACCACTGCATAAAATAATACTACTGCTGGGGGAGTCATTCTTTTTAGCCACCATTAGAGGCGCTGCAAGATTTTCACTTCAAACTCTCACGACTCAAGACCCTCTTGTTTAATTTGAACTTTAACCCAGCCAGCAGCACCATGCACGCTGGATTCTTGCAACAACGTGGAAAGGAGAATAAATGATGGATTTTAAAGGTTAATGTTGGGATATTGTTACTATTAGAACTTTTCTACAATCATCTGGATTACAATTAGCAAACTTCTCAACAAAACCACAAGATGGGGAAGCCACAGAAAAAGCCCCAGAAAAAGAACGCAAGTCTTGCTGACAAGGTTCGTAAGACCAAGACCTCCACTCAGATCAAGAACAACCCGTTCGAGGTGAAAATCAACAGGAAGAAATTTGACATCTTGGGCAGAAAAACAAAGCATGACGTCGGTTTGCCTGGTGTGTCTCGATCCAAAGCCATCAACAAGAGAAAGGAGACGCTTCTGAAAGAATACAAATCCAAGAACAAGTCCAACAAATTCGTTGACAAAAGGTTTGGGGAGTATGATTCCAAGATGGAACCAGAGGAGAAGATCCTGCAGAGATTTGCCTTGGAGAGACAGCGCACTCATGAGAAGAAGGACATCTACAACCTGAATGAGGAGGAGGAGCTCACTCACTACGGCCAGTCGTTGGCAGAGATGGAGAAATTCACTCATCTAGGAGACAGTGACGACGAACCAGAGGAGAGGGGTGCCTTGTCAGCTGAGCTGACTGCGTCCCACTTCGGCGGTGGGGGTGGTCTTCTGAGGAAGAAGACCCCAGGAGAGCAGGAGGGGGGAGGAGGAGGAAGTCTGAAGGCCAAATCCAGACAAGAACTAATTGAGGAACTCATCCAGAAGTCCAAACAGGAGAAGCGGGAGCGTCAGATTCATAAGGAGGAGGCTCACGAGCTGACGGAGAAGTTGGACCAGGAGTGGCAGAGCATCCGCTCTCTGTTGGCACACAAGAACCCCTGCAGAGGAGGAGGCCCCTCTGACTGGCAGGACGACAAACCCAAGTTGGATGAGTATGACATGCGGGTGAGGGAGCTGGCCTTTGAGATGAAGGCCCAGCCTTCAGAGAAGCTGAAAACCCCGGAGGAAGTGGCCATTGAGACCAAGGAGAGACTGCAGAGACTTGAGGCGGACCGTCAGAGGAGGATGCTGGGAGATATAGTCCAGGACAGCACGCAGACTCGCACCCACATGTCTGCTGATGACCTCAATGATGGCTTCATCCTGGACAAGGACGACAGGAAGACTCTGGCCTATCAGGACGGAAAGTGGAACGTAGATGAAGAGTCGGTGGGCGTGGGAGACGAGGAGGAGGAAGAAAATGATGATGATGATGGTGAGGAGGGAGGATCAGAAGAAGAAGAAGAAGATGATGAAGAAGAGGTAGAAGATGATGAGGAGGAGGAGGAAGACAGTCACTCAGACCTGGACTCGGAGAAGGAGAGTGGAGGAGAAGAGGAGGAGGAGCCACAGAGTGATGTCACGGCCCAGAGGAGTCTGACTGAAGAAGAGAAGAAGAGCCGACAGGAGGCGGCCATGGCAGAACTACCGTACACCTTCACAGCTCCAGAGAAGTTCAGTGAGATGAAGGCTTTGCTCCATGGACACTCCCCTGACAACCAGGTCATCATACTGGCCAGGACGCAGAAGTGTAACCACCCCAGTCTAGCTGTGGGCAACAAGCTCAAGCTGCAGAAACTGGTTGGTTTCTTGTTGGAGTATGTGGGAGAGCTGGCCACCAGGAATCCACCCGAGCTCGCCACCATCGACAAGATCATACCTCAGCTGTATGTTCTGAGCCAGATGTTTCCAGATGCTTCCTGCCAGGCCATGCAGGCCATCCTAGCAGGAGGGGCTCGGACAATGGAGGAGGCGCTGAGGGTAAAGGGTCATGCTGCCTTCCCATCCCTAGACATGGTGATCTACGTGATGGTGACGGCCCTGTTGTTCCCCACCTCAGACTTCAGACACCCGGCCACCACTCCTGCACTGCTGTACACCACTCAGGCTCTCAACAAGTGTCCAGTGAGGTCACTGCAGGATGTGACTTCAGGCCTGGCGCTGTGCTGTTTGGCGGTGGAATACGTGTCCCTCTCCAAGCGCTTCCTGCCCGAGCTCATCAACTTCCTGTGTGGAACGCTGCACCTGGCAGTGCCGGACAGGACCTCTATAGGTTCTTCGGTGGTGCCACCGTTCAGGCCGTCCCGTTCAGGGAGGTCCAGTGAGCTGCTGGTGTTGTCAGACCCGCTGTCCTGTCACAGCTGGACCAAGAGCCAGATGTCGCTGTTGGCTGTGCAACATCTGGACTTCCAGAACGACACACACAGAGACCATCACAGATTGACTTGTCTCTCCACCTGCCTGGACCTAGTGAAGCGCTCCTGCCTGCTCTACAAAGACCTGCTTTCATTTACACACATCTTCCAGACCATCGGAACTCTACTTTCAAAACATCTTCCTGTCAAAACATACCCGACAGTTTTACAGGAGCTTACCCAGGAGATCTTAGAAAGCATCAGTGGAGCTCCCAGCATGATCAGACCTCTGGTGTTTGAGAAGAAGAAACCCATTCCAATGAATATGTTCACGCCAAAGATCGTGGAAATTTTGGATTACGGGAAGAAGAAAGGCAGCAACCGAGAGGAGAGGGAGCGAGAGAAGCTGAAGCACAAGTACAAGAAAGAGTTCAAGGGAGCTCTGAGAGAGGTCCGTAAGGACTCGCGCTTCCTCGCCCGAGAGAAACTCAACGAGATCAAGAGCAGGGATGTGGAGAGGAAGAGGAAGGTGAAGGAGCTGTTTGGCAGTCTGGCCACTCAGGAGGGAGAGTGGAAAGCTCTGAAGAGGAAGAAGAAACAAAGGTGAAAGCTGCTTTACGGACCGTCAGGTTGACGTCCATCAGACTGTTCAGACGTTTTGTTTGCAGATGCAACCGGAGCTGTTGGGACCTGTTAACCTTTTGTATAGACAGAAGACAAAATACAACTTTCCTGCCTATAACATTCAACGTATCTATGCAGGATTTGTTTTTGTTTTTCTTCTTCCAGTGTGGACATGTTTTTGTGTCTGCAAATAGGAACATGTTGTTAAATGATATTCCACCTGCTTTCAATCGGATGCCTTGGGCACTTTTAATAAAGGGATCAGATTTTGAATTTCTGGTGGATCAAAAACAAAAAGCGGCATCGGGATAATTTTGATGCTCTACCAAACAATATCAATGGATTATAAACAGAAGTATTAAATTCATTCAAATGAGAAAAAAAAAAAAAAATGTGAAAAGCTGCCTCATGGTGGCCGTTCTGGAAAATGTGGGGCAGAGGTTCATCGTTGCCATCCAGGGAGTGTGTGTGCAAAGTTTGGCATCGACGGAAGGACGGACACACACACACACACACACGGACGGAGTGCAAAACATACTCTCTCCCCATGCCTTCGGCCTGGTGGAGACAAATATAGCATTAGACAAAAAAGACGAAATAATGGAGATACAAGGTTTCTGCCACAACACTGCACCCTGGCTGAGATCCACCCAGAGGAATGCCACGTGAAGCAGCTGGAGGAGAGACTCCATGATTCTCAACACACACAGGATACACTGGCTCATCCAAGCTTTGATCTCTGCTTAACACCACTTTCCCTGTCCCATCTCCTGAGAACAAAATCTGTCTCACTCTTGTCTCTAAGTTCCCATTCACTGCTCCCTTTTTCTCACATACTTGCCGCGTCCTTAATGTTTCTCTCTCGCAAAGTCCCTCTCTCTGCGGTCCAGATTTACATACATCAAAGGTGCACCACAAATTGCCCTGTGCCTCAAGTGCAATTTATGCTTGCAAAGCACTGTAGTACGTGGAATTAAGGTGGAAACTAATTTACGCAATCTTGCATTCTGTGCTTGAAGCAGAGCTTAATCGACAAAGTAGACCGGCAAATTTGGAGCCCTCGTCCAGCGCAAGAATAAAAATAAATGCTAAATTATTTGATGTTGAAGTAAGCGAACACCAAAACATTTTGGAGAAAGACAATTCTACTCCAACCGAGAGAAACTGAATTTGGGAAATCAAATTTTTTTCAAGGTTTTAAAGATTTTAACCATATATATTTTTTGGAGGGTCGCTAGCCTATGCCCAGCTTTCCGGGTTTGTGTGAACAGAAACATTGGATTGTGGTTGGCTGATTGATCACCCCATAGCGATGATTTGATTGGCTGAGCAAAGTACATACAGTATTGAAGATAAAAGTGAGGGCAGAAAAGTGAAGACGCCCGGAAGTGATTGGTTGAGCAGGGAATGTGGTGTATGATGATGTATGATGATAAGAGCGGTTCACACGGGTGTGATTTTTGAGGGGCTAAGTCCAGCTTTTAGTGTGCGTGTAAACACAAACTTTGTCCTAACACAAGCATTATCATAGGCATCCGTCCGTCAGTGATGACGATGGGTTGCGCCTGGGTGGTCATGTTTTCTTGCAGCGGCTGTGGCTGGACAGCCCCGCTCCGGAGTGGCAGTCTTTTGTGCAGTTGGCGCAGACAAAATGAGAGGGGACTGGCACATGATTGGGGGCTGCTTCACACAGTTTCCTCTTCTGTCTCTTCGCCTGCAGCAAAGAGATGTGTCTCTCCTCGGCACGGCGAGTTCCTGCAGCGACAGTCTGCCTCCAAACGCCACTGTCTTTTGCAGCTTCCTCCCAGTTGTTGTGGTCAATGCCTGCCTGCTTCATATCACGTTTGCAAACGTCCTTGAAGCGCAGGCGTGGGCGACCAAGAGGTCTGGAGCCAGTTGACAACTCTCCATATAGGACGGCCCTGGGGAGCCGGCTGGGGTCCATCCTGTGGACATGGCCAAGCCACCTGAGGCGGCGCTGGCTCAGCATGGTGAACATGCTGGTGGAGTGAGCACGTTCCAGGACTTCTGTGTTGGGAACTTTATCCTGCCAAGAGATTCTCAGGATGCGACGTAGACAACGCAGGTGGAAGCTGTTAAGCCGTTTCTCATGTCTGGTGTACGTGGTCCAGGCCTAGCTGCCATACATCAGGGTGCTGACGACGCAGGCTTGGTAGACCTGGAGTTTTGTGAGCGTAGATAGGTGGTTGTTTGACCATACTCGGCCATCACTGTGGCGGCTCTCGCAAGATGGGTATTCAGTTCTGTGTCAAGTGAAAGGTCGCTGGAGATTGCAGATCCGAGGTATGTGAAGGTGTTAACACATTCCAGAGTCTGATTATCGATGTCAATGGAGAGTGGAGTTTCAACATCTTGTCCCATGACATTGGTCTTCTTTATACTGATGGTAAGACCAAACTCCTTACAAGCAGATGAAAGCCTGTCCATCAGCCCCTGGAGTCCAGACTCAGTGTGGGATGCTAGTGCTGCATCATCAGCAAAAAGCATTTCCCTCAGGTGGACACTGGTCACCATGGTTTTAGAGCGCAAACGTGCAAGGTTGAAGAGTTTGCCATCAGCTCTGGTGTGTAGGTAGGCACCTTCAGGACATGAGCCAAATGCAGCTGACAGTTCTAGGGAGAAGAAGATTCCGAAGAGGGTTGGTGCAAGAACGCAACCCTGTTTCACACCACTGCGAATGGACAATTTTACATCATAGTGTAAACACAAACATTAAAAGCTGGATTGATGATTTAAGATGATAAGAGCACCCCTCACTTCACACGGGTGTGATTTTTGAGGGGCACTAGCCCCTCCTATGTCCAGCTTTTAGTGTGTGTGCACAAACTTTGTCCTGACCTACACAAACATTAAATGCCATTGACAATGATACTCATAGTGTAAACACAAACATTGCGTGACACAAACATTGATGACGGTGGAGAGGACGCAAATTGTGATTGGCCGGAATGAGATGATGTCTGATGATGTACGATGATAAGAGCGCCCCTCACTTCACACAGGAGTGATTTTTTATATGAATGTTTTATTGTGATTCAAATCTTAGTGTTATTTGCACTTGCAATAACCTTGTGGTGCACCAGTGGGCCCTGGCCCACAGGTTGAGAACCTCTGGTCTTGGCAGTGGTTCCCAAACTTTGTCATGTCAAGTACCCCCAAATGAACACTTATAAGCCCACGGACCCCCATTTGAAAAGATTTGCCAAGGACCCCCATAAGAGAAGATTTTTACGGTTCTAGCAGTGATTTTCAACCATTTTCATTTCAAGGACACCCAGTTTGACATGCGTTAGGCTACAGACAGACCTCAATTTAATGGGATTTCTATCTCTGCGACCCAATTTACATTGAAAAATCAAAGTTAATTTCACTCTGAGAGTGTACAAATGGAACCCAATGGACCCGGTAGGTCATTGGGTTCCATTTGTACACTGAGTTACAGACCCAGAGTTACAGACCCATAAGGGTACATTTGGTTCCTAACTATTATTTAGCTGGGGACCCCCTGGAACTCCCTCAAGGACCCCTGGGGGTCCCCGGACCCCACTTTGGGAACCACGGATATAGAGTTCTAATGATATTGCTGGGGTGAACGTTGTGTGGGAGATTCAAGGTCCTCTTTGTCATTATTGCATGATTCATTCATTTGCAAGTTCAATCAATTGATTATTTCTTGATTGTCTCGTAAATCAAGAAGAGGGAATAAGTGTCTTCTTCCTTGCTGCACAGATGGGCATCACTGACCGTACCACCACCGCAGCTTCCTTCGTGGGGGAGTATAAATTATGCAGCACGGTTCACTGTTTTCTTCACTCTCTCTCTAGTCAGTGGTTCCCAAAGTGGGGTCCGGGGACCCCCAGGGGTCCTTGAGGGAGTTCCAGGGGGTCCCCAGCTAAATGATAGTTTGGAACCCAATGGGTCCATTTGGTTACATTTGTACACTCTCAGAGTTAAATGAACTTTGATTTTACAATATAAATTGGGGGTCCCAGAGATAGAAATGGCATTAAATGGGGGACTAATTCATGTCAAACTGGGGGTCCTTGAAATTAAACGGGTTGAGAATCACTGCTAGAGCCGTAAAAGTCTTCTCTTATGGGGGTCCCTGGCATGTATTTTCAAATGGGGGTCCGCGGGCTAATGAGTGTCAATTTGGGGGTCCTTGACATGAAAAAGTTTGGGAACCACTGCTCTAACTAAGTCTTCACTCTCTCTCTCTCTCTCTCTCTCTCTCTCTCTCTCTCTCTCTCTCTCTCTCTCTCTCTCTCTCTCTCTCTCTCTCCGTTTTGGTCATCACATTCATGTGTTGACCTCCTCGCCCCGCGTGTCTATCCGTCTGTCAGCGGAGCCTCCCTACTGTACGACCCTGTCTGTCGGGGCAGCGAGGAGACGGCTGTGGGCTGTCTGTCCTGTCAGCTCCACTGCTCCAACATCGACAACATGGAGGAGAAGATGAGACCTCAGATTGATCTACTGACCACCTCCCCCGGTTCACCATTACTCATCCATTACTGGTCAACTGTACGTCCCTCACACACCAGACAGAGAGAGAGAGAGCACACAGACGACAGGGATGAGTGAACGAACAAGAGAGCGAGCGAGGGAGAACACACACGCACGCACGCAGCCATTAATTACATTAGAACACACCCAAGGCACCTATGAAAATGCAGAAATAAAGGCAAGAAAGAAGTGGCTATAGTTAGTGCAGTGATGATAAGGTCTCTGTAAAACACCCACACAAAGGATTACAGGCATGGACGCATACACACAGACACACAGACACACGCACGCAGACAAGCTATATTTTAATGATGTCATGTGCACGCATACACATGCATGCGCACGGCGCATGTGCACATATCCACTCAGCTCAGTGCCATAGTTGAAATACGGTAGGCCGATTCATAATATGTGATGGAAAACTGGAGGTTATGCAATAACCGTGGTTATGTAAATAGTGCAAGCGAGCATTAGCTTGCTATATGGGTTAGCATCTCCTGAGGATATACAGAGGATATACAGAAAAACCTTTTTATAAACTCACATTAGGGCTACTAATATTTATATAGGAATGGGTCTTGTGCGTCATGACGCACCCGGCCAACAGGTATAAACGCGTCCTCTGCGCATGCACGCTCATTCTTGATACTTTCCTTCTGCCAATATCACAGCGAGAAGGGTATCGTAAGCTAATGCTCGCTTGCACTATTTACATAACCACGGTTATTGCATAAACATGCCACCAGGCCACCGGCCGACAGACTTAGGCTGCCTTATATGCCCCAGGTCCACCTATTCGGGCCTAAATACCCTAGACCACTTGACCCCTTGGGTCAATAGATAGGGTGGGATTTTTCCGCTTTCAGCACACCCCTGCAGACTGACACACGCGCGCGCACACACGCGCACGCGCACACACACGCACACGCACACGCACACGCACACACCCTTCGACCCTACATTGCCACTCTGTTTTAGGGCTTGCCAAGGCCATGTAGTTGGCATGACAACTGCCCCGGCCTGTGAAACAAAGGTGGGCTCTCAGTTGCTCCAAGAGGCAGGAAGGAAGTCCTGCAGCGTGGCCCTGTGCTGGACTGTTGTTACATGATCTATTCACTGTGTTTCACTGTCCTCGTTGGACTGTATTGTTTGTATCGGACCAACGGCATGTGGAGAGTCTCCGTAGCGTGGCTGATCCCATGGGCCCAAAATCCACCCACGATTGTTCCAACAGCGGACGGGCACACCGCTAGAAGGCCAGGTCAATGAATGCGCAGCCTAAACCTTATGTGGTACTGGTGGTGGTGGACTGGCTGGGTTAGCCTACCTATAGATGTGGATGCGGTCCCCACCTGCGCTGGCTCGGCACATTTGGCATTCGAGCGGCGCGTCGGGTTTATCCTTAAACGAGGACGAGACGAGGAGATTGCACATACCGTAACTCCAGAAAGACATGGGCTTGCTGTAGATTGCAGTAGCCTTGGGAGACTTTACTTTTACTCTCTAGCTGCAGCACTGCAGTATCCCTCAAATGCCTCTCCATGTCATGAAACTATTCCAGCACAGGCATGTATAGGCCTACCGGTATGTGCTCATGTATAGGCCTACCGGTATGTGCTCATGTATAGGTCTACCGGTATGTGCTCATGTATAGGTCTACATATGTGCTCATGTATAGGTCTACCGGTATGTGCTCATGTATAGGCCTACCGGTATGTGCTCATGTATAGGCCTACATATGTGCTCATGTATAGGCCTACATATGTGCTCATGTATAGGCCTACATATGTGCTCATGTATAGGCCTACATATGTGCTCATGTATAGGCCTACATATGAGCTCATGTATAGGCCTACATATGTGCGCATGTATAGGCCTACATATGTGCTCATGTATAGGCCTACCGGTATGTGCTCATGTATAGGCCTACATATGTGCCCATGTATAGGCCTACATATGCTCATGCAAAACACTGTTGAAATGGCTTAAGCATCTAACTTGCAACATTGTTTTTAATTGCCCGATTTTAATTGCT
>NC_136810.1:39420803-39468303 GCF_951216825.1 Electrona antarctica
ATCTACTGTATATTCTTCTTCAAGAAGTAGAAGATATGACTTCAAATCAATATCACGGTTATTTCAAACACACACACACACACACACACACACACACACACACACACACACACACACACACACACACACACACACACACACACACACACACACACACACACACACACACACACACACACACACACACACGTGTGACCGTGCTTGTGTGATCATTTCGCGTATCATCCATTACATTGAAATTGAGCCAGAGAGAAAAGGGTCCTATATGGGACCGGGCCGCTGATTGATGGGCCACAGGAACGCCCATCGACCGCATGTTGATTGGTGATAGATCAGTGATAGATTGTCTGCTGCCCGGGTCATTCATCAGCCTGCTAATCGTTTTGATTGGCCGCTTGGAGCATGGCGCAATGGCGCATACATTATGGTGTTTGATATGGTGATACATGTCCAGGCAAAGAATGGCCCCCTGCCACGCACCCTATAGGCCGGGCTAGGCACCTTGTTGATGGCAAAACCTGGCTGTGTGATATACTGTGTAGGGGTGGCAGCTGTCAGAGGGGGATTCAACTTAGCGAAAATTGCAGATTGCCAATGTTTGAGGCACAAATAAATGACCCAAAAATGTGAAATATTTGGTCGGCGAAATGCGACACGTATATGCGATTAATGCGATTAATGCCCCCCACCCCCACCCCCCCAAACAGCTGTAGAAGGGGAGGAAGGGTGCAGTGTGTTGCTGACTGCAGTGTGTAAGGACCTTCAAGCTCCTTACACACTGGCGAATTAGCGATGCGATTTATTCGTGTGAATAATGTTTTTTTTCTTTTTTAAAGCCACACAAGGTCAATGCAAGCGGACTTTGCAGATATTCGCTGGCGAATGCTACACCTCTGACCAATCAAAATGCAGCCCAAACTGCATTTTTGTCTATAAACAGCGCCGTACTGTACATTTATATTTTATAATTTTTAAGGAGCCAAGCTGTAGTCTACTGTACTCTCTACTGTATACCTGCTACCTCCTGGGAACGGCGTGACCTTTAACCCTTTAAGACCTGAGACCAGATTATACAAAATGTCTTGAAAATTTTCTGAAAAACCTGTGTTTCTATGTCAGTGGTTCACTGTGAAAGAATACAGGTATATATTTGAAAATTTGCGCCACATTTTCACGATTTAAAAAAAATAGCAGACTCTGTGCCACGCTATGAGCTTGTAGATCTGCTATTTTTCAACAGCTAAAGTTTAAAATAACGGTTCAAGTGGTTAAACGCTATAAGCGACACAGATTCCACATTCCCGTCCTAAATGGCTTAAATACTCATGTTCACACGTGCTACCGGCCACACACAGAGCATAGTAGTCACCAGCGTAGACGGAGCCTGGTTGCTAAGGACCATATGGTGTCACTGTGGGCTTCCAGCCATACGTTGAACCCTGTCCAACGCATGCGCCCTGCGTCCCCACTGGATGCGGCCAAGCCATCGCAATTCCAACAGCGGGATCAGAACTGTGTTATAATCACCGATTTCAGTCAGCCACAGGGATCCTGTTTGCGACGTTTCAGGTTTATCATACACTGCATTAACTCCCAACAACCCTGTTGTTGCTGGGTTGTGTGTGTGTGTGTGTGTGTGTGTGTGTGTGTGTGTGTGTGTGTGTGGTGTGTGTGTGTGTGTGTGTGTGTGTGTGTGTGTGTACGAGAGTCCCACCTCTCAGTTAAGGGAAACTGTATATTTACGGTAAAATGTTGATTTAAAATTCAATGACAAAATAAGAGCTCTGTGGTAAACTAGTTTGGGTGCTGATGGTCAAGTGATCATGAAAAATAAGTGAGAGCGGAGAGCGTGAGAGAGAGCGTGGAGAGAGAGCGTCGAGAGAGAGAGAGAGAGAGAGAGAGAGAGAGAGAGAGAGAGAGAGAGAGAGAGAGAGAGAGAGAGAGAGAGAGAGAGAGAGAGGGGTGAACAGGTGGCGTGGTCGGCAGGGAGCGGGTCCGGTCCGTGGGCGGGGCTTTGCACCATGTTGTGACTCTGATTGAACACCAAGAAGGTCAGCTGTGACATCAACGTCCTACCGTGGGCCACAGTGTGACCCGTTTAGGTATCAATGAAGCACACGGCACGCACGCACGCGCACACAGGCCACGAGTTGTTTACCGAAAAGAGAACGGCCTTAATACGCCGTTTGCTATATCGGTCTCTCCACTTGCCTGTGCACTCATGTCTCCTGGAGACTATGGGACACTGTCCATATACGCGCCAGCACTGCATCTCACACATACCCTCACTCAGAGGTTCCTAGTACCACTGGTGGTACGCAGAGAGGAGTCGTCCAAAAAAGAAGAAAAAAGACAAAAGTGGAATGAAATATTTATATTAATACAGATAGTTCTTCTGACCAAGCAAGAACTATTGTGTTGAAATAGGCTATGTAGTGACATCACACTATCAGCCCCTCCCCTAACCCCTCCCCATTTATCATACAACAACAGCTGTGGGTGTGGCTTCAGTTCAGGTGGATCACCACCGAACCAGGCAAACGAAGGCATACTTAATAAACTGGTGGGCGTGCCCACATAAAAACCTACATTTTAACAAATACTGTACAGGTTTTACAAAAAAAAATCTCCCTCCTTATATAGGATCATGTTTTAGGGTGGAAAAAAATCATGGCACTCCATCTTTAAACATCTGCAATACAACACATAAAACGCCATTGGCGTTGATCTACGTCAATTAATAAATGTTACGCTTAACGGCAATGCCGCAGATGGACGGCAATTGGTCTTTTATAGTGCTTTTGATTGAATCAAGTCGTAATGCTACTCACGTTACGCTTTGGGTTGCTAGCTGGTGTTGTCAATAACACTGGATCGCGCCATCTTGATCGCCGTGCGCATTACAAACCCATTCTATCTGTTTCATTCTACTTGTATCGTCCTATTCCTTGTCCCAGATGGCATTTCTGGTCAAAACAAGGTATATTCCACGGCCCAGAGCCGACGATGTCATCCCCCTCTATCATGTTTTAGCAGCCCGGACGGTAAACAGGAAGTGAATCATGCATCGTCACACACACACTAACATAAGATTCATAACATCCCGTCTGGGTTTTTGGCTCTTCAAAATAGAAGTTTGAACGGGGGGAAATGCTGGCATGAATTATATCAAAGTTATTAATAAATGCTGGCGTTAATTTACACATCACACATCTACACAATTAGAGAATGTAGAAGAATTGTTATTTAATCGTTTACTTGTTATGTCTCCTAATGTACCAACATCAATACAGCATGGACATATGGACATATTCTTTCGTTTTGGGTGTGCAAAGCTAAATGTCGTCAAATGGTGGTCCGTGGCTCAAATGCAGAATAAGTGACAAAGGGTTGAAAACCACTGTTCTACGTCATAAACTACCTTCATGCACATTGGCTTGAACACTTCTCACTCATTCAGGTTCTGTGACCAAACCAAACCAGTCCAGTCCAGTCCTCCCCCCCCCCCCCCCCCTCCCCCCCGACTCAGTCGCCATCAGGCATCAGAAGCCCTCCACCCTCACCATAGCGTCTCTTCCCATTTCTGCATCCCTAAGGCTCTACCCGCACAGGGTTAATGAGCCAGACTGCCATAGTCCAAGGTTGTTGGTGAAGGGCACAGATACAGTCCAGCAATATGGTGCTGTAGTGTAGACCATATACATGCAGTCTACAGCACATACAATACATAATGAATTAAACCATTGGTTCCCAACCCTTTTATACTGAAGCACCACCTAAGACATTATTTTGCTCTCCATGTACCACCATAATAATAGTGTATACCTGCCCTTTTTGTTCCATTCCTAAGCCAATAATGCTCCTGCTCTGACAAAACTTATAATCACTAATCAGCACAACTGATGATATTTCTAATGTGATTAATGCGTTCTCAAATCTTCTATAACTGCATGTGACACAATTTGACTGCCATTGGATTTTTTTAAACTTTCGTTTTTTCATGTCATAGCTTATTTATATATATATATATATATATATATATATATATATATATTTCAGCTCTGATATTTATTTCAGACATGCTCTAATATATGAAGAGGCTGCCTGTGCTATTAACTCATTTTGGATAATAAATAAATAATAAAGAGTTTTCTCCTCTGGGGAAAAGCTGGAGGTTGCACGATGTCAGGCTCTCAGTCAAATCTGGTCACTATTAGCGGCTAGCTGTGCTGTCGTGCCCATTTCAGCATGGCTCTCAGTCAAATCTGGTCACTATTAGCGGCTAGGTGTGCTGTCGTGCCCATTTCAGCATGGCTGGAGAGCCTATTTTGCTTGGTGCAGACCAACTATCTGTAGTAATATAAATTCCACTTTGTCCTTTTTCTCCTTTTTTGGGCGACTCCTCTGCGTACCACCAGAGGGGGGCTCAAGTATCACTAGTGGTACTATAGTACCAGGGGTTAGAACCTCTGCTGTAGACTCACTGGCTACAACATGGACAGCAGTGAATATCACCTGTTACGTTGAAGAGCCCACAGTTTGATATGCATAAAGCCACAAACCGTTTGCATCTGTTGTCGTTGCATATAGGAATATAGAACATTACTTATTTTTATTTTTTTTATCCCACGATTTTGCAACCCATTTTTTGACCCAGTGTCAATTGAATCGAAGTGTAATGTAATCCTGGGCGCTACACTTCCTCTGCAAACCTGGGCGGCAGCGGACTGACCTCATGCTTCCTTCTATGCATGAGGAGTCCAAGCTGCTTCTTTTCACCTGACAGGGGGGAGTTTCCCCGGCCGGACGTAGCGTGTGGAAGGAACACGTTATTCCGACCAGTTCCTTTCCCCTCCATCAGGAGCCCCAGCTGGCCAGGGGGAGGTAGTTTAGAGACCAGGATTACTTCATGTTTTTTGTGAGGGTACCTACCCTTGGGGACACAGGGAGAACATGCAAACTCCACACAGAAAGGCCCTTTCACGGCATGGGCACTGATGATGTGGAGGAGGAGAGAACACGACCCCCAGCGCCCAGGAATACACGCCCCCAGCGCCCAGGAATATACGCACGCATGCACGCACGCATGCAACATTACTTATTATACCTCGACATTTTGTGAAACAATGGTACCTATACTGCAGGATAGGACAGCTCTGATAGCTGAAGATTTGCAGGATGCCGAGTTTCTTACTTGTGGGCGGTAATTACTGAAACCACTGAAAACAATGTGAATGTGTGTGTGTGTGTGTGTATGTGCACGCACGCACGCACGCACGCACGCACGCACGCACGCACGCACGCACGCACGCACGCACGCACGCACGCACGCACGCACGCACGCACGCACGCACGCACGCACGCACGCACGCACGCACGCACGCACACACACACACACACACACACACACACACACACACACACACACACACACACACACACACACACACACACACACACACACACACACACACACACACACACACACACACACAAACACACACAGAGAGAGCACTCAGAGCACTCTTCATGATGGTAGCAGACAGAATGGAATGCTAATTAATTCACAATGGGATGCTAACAATGATGGTTTAAATTCTACACTTAGCACATATGCTCCGATCCACACTGATGTGCACGTACCGCAAACTGCACAGTACAAAGGAAAAGAACATCACTGAGAGTTGGTGAGAAGAAAAATACATCATTTTCAAAGTGTTTTCAAAATGGTTGTTCTTTTGGATTGGACATAGAATATATTCAAATACACATGAGGCACAATATGAATATTTTTTCACTTTCTTGGAAAGTTGCAAAATGGAACCGTGATGCACTCGGGCACCTGTTGCTTGGTTACAGATGCATAAATGTATTTTAGTCTTGGTAATATCAAGCTGTGTACTCTTGAAGAAAATGCTGCAATATAACATTTAGTGTGCATTTGCACACGCATGTGTGAGTGTGCCGATATGCTTTCTGACTATGTGTTCATGCTTGTGTGTGTTTATGGTTTGCATAGGCCAATGCCCATTGGGAATGATGCCCGCTGGGAACGATTCCTGTTGCGAATGCTTGCCCCTCCGCTATATGGAATAGCCAGTGTACCAAATTATTGTCAGAGTACTTGATGCAGTGCTTTGGCGTGATTCAAGTCAATTGGTTGGGAGATTGTCAAGATACGCAGGAGAAACATGGACAGACTCCCTCACTCCCTTGATCGCTTGTTGGCACACACATTGTCTCTTCTCAACACTTCATCCAAACCTATAGCGGTTGATGAATGTGAATAAGAAAAATATGTGTAGCCTCTTAACTTCTTTACTGCCATCTAGTGTTCAAAAACTTTGACCGCTTCACTGCCGCTCATTGACGTCAATGCTATGGAGCTTGTTGTCCTTCCGGGTTAAACAGGAAGGTGGGGGCTTCCGGAAGTGGAACGACACCACACAAAACAGCCCACAGCCTTTAGCTAGCAGAACAACCAGCTACATTTTCTCAGCGATGCGATACAAAATCACAAATGATTTATGATCGTCAGGTGCGCGCCGGCTCACCATGGACAGCGCTCGAACCTTTGGAAGGAGGAGGGCTATTCTACCCGGAGCAATGCTAAAAGGTAAACAGACGGCCGGCACGTTCATATATACAGTAAACGTTTGTCTACGCTTATAAACGTAGCTGGCAAGAACAGGTCCCAGGGGGGGACCCGAATTACGCGTCGGCGTAGCGCACCGAAAAAAGCCGATCTACAAGCACACAACACATTGTGGCTGCATACTGTAACTCAGGCTACATTGCATTAAATGGGAAGCTATTGCATGTCTATGGACAGCACTAGTTTTCCCGTAATAAAAGCCATTTAATGGCTGAGCTACAGTACCATTTTCCCAGAGATCATAACAACAGTGTGTGAATAGTATGTGAAGCTAGCGGCCCAGCATAATCCATTAACATCGAGCATGTGTGTAGGCTATGTGTGTCCTCGACCAATGTGAGCATGTGCGTGCGTGCATATCGACTGTATGTGTGTGTATGTATGTGTGTGAGTTGCTGTGCATATATGTACGTGGTGTGTGCGTGCGTGCGTGCGTGCGTGCGTGCCTGTGTGCGTGCGTGCGTAGTCAGTCCAGGTATTCTCTGCTGCCCATAGCAATGTTAATATTCTGCACACACAGGGTGCGGCCAAAAGCCCATTAATCATGTTTGTGAATGTCTAATCTCAACGTTATTTGCGCTGGTTTCATTTTCATGGCTGTCTGTAAGATTTATAATGGCGTTTGGGAAAGCTGCACGTGGCGTATGTATTGCATGTGTGTGTGTGTGTGTGTGTGTGTGTGTGTGTGTGTGTGTGTGTGTGTGTGTGTGTGTGCGTGCGTGTGTGCATGTGTCCGTGCGTGCGTGCGTGCGAGTGAGAGTGCCTGTGCACGGAGCCCTATTTAAGCTGTATCACACCGTTATTGAAGCGTGTGCTTATTATGTGTCACCTTGTCACCTTGTTGAGTAGAAGACTGTCCAAACTGTACCCTTTGGGGATGGGTGGAGGGGCGGGGGATAAATCTGTTCACCAGCATACGTACACACACATCTCTCATCGTTGTTAGTCTCCACACCTTGGTGTTCCTACTACTGTATAGGTACTTGACCGGGTTGACCGTACCGTGCCTGTCCATCTCCATGCTGACTGTACCAGACAGCCTTGTGGTTAAAGAAACTGGAACTGAAACTGGGAGGTCGGGGTTCGATCCCTGGCTGGGTCATACCAAAGACTGTAAAATTGAGACCCAATGCCTCCCTCCTGCTTGGCACTCAGTATCAATGGGTTGGATTGGGGGTTCAAATTAATCAAAATGATTCCCGAGCGCGGAACGGCTGCATGCAGCTCACCGCTCCTTGGCTGTGGGTCACCGCTCCAAGAGATGGGTCAAATGCGGAGAACACATTTCACTGCGGTAACGCGTGTGACCAATCGTACAACGTTGTCCGTGGCGTTTCGAGAGACGTCCGTCCAGTTGATGATCTGAGACAGAAGCGCGAGAGGGAAAGGCTACAAGCTATGAGCTAAAGGTGTCTGCACACTGCTGCATTTTACTGATTTTTAGCAGCGTTTTTCCGAAAAATGCATTCAGTCTTCAAGGACCTTTAGCAAGAAAGTTTTGGACCGTTACAGCTCTGTCACCCTGAAGGTGTATGCTATAAATGGAACTGGACCCTGAGAAGACAGAGAAGGAGGCATATGGGGAGTGGTTTTCCTTTAAGTGGGGACGAAGCGAGAGAGGACATCAAACGAGTGCACCCGAGGACGCATGGGAGACAATGACAAACGCACAAAGCATGGCATTTGATGAGCTAATAGAGGGTATGTGCATGCATGAGTGGCAAATTGTATGTATGTATGTATGTATGTATGTATGTATGTATGTATGTATGTATGTATGTATGTATGTATGTCAAGGCCAGAAAGTAGTTTTTTGCCACTCAGTAGGCGTTCCCGTATAGCTTCCGGGGATGATGATGATGTCACGTGCATACTAGGCCCATACTTTGATGAATCTTCGTTTCGTGCACAATCGTAAAAAGGTATGCTGATGCTGGCATGTGAAACACGCACGCACACACGCACGCATGTACACACACTTTCCCCATGGCTGCTGCGGTTATAGTGGTCAGTGGGTGGAGAAAGGCGGACAAACAGATCTCATTACCCGAGACTAAGAGAGAGTGCCTGCGGAGAGCTGGCTGCAGACGACCACACTAAATGGCAGAGAATGGAGGCTGTTTGTCTAGACAAAAGCTGTCTAGGGACATTGATCTCAGACAGGCCGACCAAAGGAGTGATGGGGCTTGACTGGCACTGACTGAGTGGAGATGGTGGACGTTTCCAACCAAACGCTTCATAACATGATAGAAGAAACTGGTACAGAGAAATCTCAGGCCTCGGCAGGCCTTGGCAGCTACAGCGCCCGACGTAACTAAGCAACTAGGTTTTCTTTTGTCCCTCTATACTTACTATAAAACCCATTCTAAGACCTGAGGCCGATTCTACAAATGCCTTCTAAATCAGTAGTTCTCACACTTTCTAAAGAGATCTTGTGAGCTTGTGGCGATCCGCCAAAATAATTGAATTCACTGACAGGCAGCACCCTACACATACGCTGTCTGAATCTGACAGTCACGTCACCAGTTTCGTGATGCTGGTTGAACTTGGCCATGCCACAGAAGTCCAGCCCATATCAAAGATGGAGCTTTCAGTCTGAATAGAGGCGCGGGACTCCGCGGGAGTGTGAAGACTGTGTGTAGAGACCGGTGGTGTGTTGAAGACTGTGTGTAGAGACCTTTGTAGGGGTTTTGGTGAATCAAACCTTTAATTAGGAAACCGCTACAAGCTTGTTGAACAAATGCAGCTCAACCACAAGTTGGCACTGTTTAAACAGCTGTCTAATCCTTCTTTAAAAATGGAACGGAACATGTCATCATCATTAGGGGCGGCTGTGGCTCAGGAGGTAGAGCAGGTCGTCCAATGATCCATGGGTCGGCGGTTCGAATCCCGGCTCCTCCTGTCTACATGTCGAAGTGTCCTTGGGCAAGACACTGAACCCCAAATTGCTCCCGATGTGCTGGTTGGTACCTTGCATGGCTTCCGCCGCAATCGGTGTATGAATGTGTGTGTGAATGGGTGAATGTAATGCACAATCTATGTAAAGCGCCTTGGATAAAGGCGCTATATAAATGCACCATTTACCATTAGGCATCAGCTCGGAGCCATAAATATAACAAATATAACAAGGTACGCTAGAGATGTTTCTACTGCGTAAATATGGAGCAGGCATCATTTCAGAAAATACTGTTATTTTGAGGCTATTGTGATATTTTCTGGAACGTCCTGTCTTGAGACTCGCTCGGGCTAATATTGATGTTTGGCCTATAAATATTGTGACAACGCTTTTATGAAAGCACACTGCTGTATACATTACTGTCAGAGGTGGTGTGAGGTTCTACACACTACTGAGTGATAAACTCTTTTGCAAACAACATTTTCCGTGTGAAGCTATATAGACGCCGTTCTCTACAATACAGCAAAAAAATAAATAAACAAAAAATAAAATAACTTAAAATAAAAAGTTATTCATGGCTGTATTTGTCCAGACAGAGTGTAGAGTGTATTTACGCGCCTAGCATATTAAAGCTAGAACCCGGGTCCCGATCGGGGATGCGATCGTTGGAATGTCTACTCATGAGTTAGAACTGAAAGCTTGTTTGGGCAGCGGATAAATTGCGCTTTGACCTTCATGTAATACTTTTGGTCAGAGAGTCTGACACTCCGACACTCTACCCCAAACCCTTAAACTAATCCTAACCACAAGCACGACGCAATGCATGGCATCAGCCGCGGAACACCCGCGGCAGGTGACAGTGTTTCTCGGCGGCATCAGTCCGACACTCTTCCCCAAACCCTTACCCATAACCGCAAGCACGGCGCAACACATGGCGGACCAACGCACTGCCACACACTGCCACACACACACACACACACACACACACACACACACACACACACACACACACACACACACACACACACACACACACACACACACACACACACACACACACACACACACACACACACACACACACACACACACACACACATGCTTCCCAATTTCAGTTGATGGCGAGGCTACGGTTGGTGATTAACAGGAGTTTGACAACATGAATAATGAGATGAGAGCCAATGAGGAACGGAAGGAGATAACTAGCAAACAGAACCACATCTCTAATCACAAGCACTATATCAGTGCAAGCCAGAAACGCACGCACGCACGCACGCACGCACGCACGCACGCACGCACGCACACACACACACACACACACACACACACACACACACACACACACACACACACACACACACACACACACACACACACACACACACACACACACACACACACACACACACACACACACACACACATGCACACATGCACACGGAGCTAAACTAAACCCCAGCAAAACTAAGGAGCTGCTGGTGGACTTTAGGCAGGCCCCGCCCACTCCACCTCCGCCCCTATAGATAAATGGCCAGGCAATAGAACACGTCAAAGAGTATAAATACCTCGGCACCACCATCGACCACAAACTCACATTCAAGACCAACGTGGAGAACATTCATTCCAAGTGTCAACAAAGGCTGTTCTTCCTCAGGAAGATGAGGAAGCTTCAGGTCCGACCATCGATCCTGCAGGCTTTCTACAAGTCTTTTGCAGATTCCATAATGACCTTCAACATCACATCATGGTTTGGTGTGATGCGTGCCATCAACCGGAACCCTCTCGACAGGGTGGTTAGGATCAGTGGCAAGACCATCGGGAGGAACCAGGAGTCACTCAGCATCATCCATAAAAAACGGACAATAAAGAAGGCCTCTCAAATAGTTGAGGACAACACACACACCCTCCATACGAAACTAATGCCCTCAGGCCGGCGATACATCAAAACTCACAAAAAGGGGCTCAGCTAGCTTTGTGCCCACCTCCATCAGACCCCCCTTCTCCAGCTGATGGACTACAGTGAACACATACAGTAGGTTCATTGCATACAGTGTATCAGATTACTAGTACTTTATAGAACTTTTAATATATTATGCTTTTAAGCAGTAGTTTTTTAAAGTCGTTTTTTTATTGTCTTTTACATAGTAACTGTGTAAATATTGCCTTTTCCTGTTGTCTTTTAACCACTGCACAAAATAAGTTTCCGAAAGGAAAAATAAAGTTCTTGAAGTGCCTTGAACAGCCTTTTGCCGTTACACCTTCAATTTATTTTGTAAATTCAAGTCGTCATGTCATGTGATAAACTGTATGTAAATAAACTTGAAGTTTAAGTTGTGTTATTTGATCAAATAGTAATCATAGTAACTTCAATCGTGAAGATAAGGAGAGGGATCAGGTATTTAAAACCATTAAAAAAAGAATACAACATTTTCAAAATACCATTTCCCCCTCTCCAACAGCGAAATGAGACATCTTACTATTAGCAACTGAGCCATTTATGAATGCAGATTAGATGAAATACATTATGTATCAAAGCCAGGGTCATCCATCCCTATGGGAGCTGGCCCCTCAAGCCTTCTCTTTCAGAAGTCCTGTCACCTTCTCATGTACAGTAGGTCAGTGCTTCTCAATGTGGGGTCCAGGGACCCCAAGGGGTCCTTGAGAGGATTCCAGGTGGTTCCAGGGAATACGCAACTAAATGATTGATAGGAACCAGATGGACCCTTATAACTCTGGATCAAATGGACACAGAGTCTAGGCCTAGTCAGTGTACAAATGGAACCAAATTAACTCTCAGAGTTAAATGAACACAGTAGAAAATGGAGGACTGTGGTCTAATGCATATCAAATTGGAGTTGCTTGAAATAAAATAATAAGGTGGAGAATCACAGCAGTAGCTGACGCTGTAAGAAATTTGTCCAAAACTGTTACGTTTGGCTTTTCAAACTGTTCATGGAACCGTGGCGATGGTCGTGATGAATATGCTGGCTTACACACCCGAGGACTACAGCAGCTACGTCGTAGAATGAATGCAGCTTCGTTTATGGTGGCCAGTGTTGCATAACGGAGCCAGATGGCTCAGTTGGCCGGTGCCACGCCGCTGGCAGCCATGTCACTGGAAGGAGCTTGTTTCCTGCTTGGCCAACATGAAAGGCTGCTAAAACTCTTGTGTGTTCGCATTAGCGGCAGGGTTACGAATGGCGGTTGAACCTTGCGGAGCCTGTATTTAAAACGAGACAGAGGTCTTCATTGTGATGCCCAAGAGGCCGCTAACTCCTTCCTTTACACAGTTGCCAACAGGAACAGAGTGCTTCGAACAGGAAAACATACACACACAGCATTTTAAGGCACTGGGGCTCCTTGAGCAGTTTCCAGGGAGTCCCCAGCTAAATGATTGATAGCTGCAGATTTTACAGTTGATTGGGGTCCCAGAGAGATAAAAAAAAAAAAGAAAAAAGAAAAACATATCAATTGGTGGTCCACAGCATATCAACCTTGCGGGGGGGGGGGGGGGGGGGGTGTCCTTGGTTGAGAACCAGTGTTTTTAAGGGAATGTAGACACCGGACAATGCTGCCTTCAGCAGATACTAAAAGGGCAAATCAATGAGGTTGAAGGAACATAATTGATCATGAAAGAAGTACTGACGAAAAGTCATTGGGGGCGTTGACAGTGGATCCATGCGGTGGATCCAGACATACAGTACTTACTGTTGTGAAGACATTTGTGTCTACGCCGTTGTGCATAAAGTACACAGAATAATCCTCACCGTTAATTCAATTGTTAGAGTTTAACAGTAGCCCACTTCTTTTTACAGTACACTGTAATGGTCCGTTCACACTGGGAGCGTTTATTTCATGCGATTCATTTGCATGACAACGTCCACACAGACTGCGAATATACAGTTGGGTGCCACCGATATTGTCCCTTATCATTTGACCCATTAAGGCCTGACCTCAAAATTTAAAAAAATCCTTCTAAATCCTCCAGTTTTCTGAAATAAATATTTTCACGATTTTTCAAAAATAGCAGACCTACAAAGCTCGTAGCGCGCCACTCGGTGGCGCGCTATGAGCTTGTAGATCTGCTATTTTTCAATAGCTAAATTATAATGTTTAAAACACCAAAAGGGGTTCCCGCCCAAAATGGGTTAACTGTCCTTTTGCGCAGATCACGCAAACCTCAGCAAAAAGAAAAGGACAATATCGATGGCCTCCAACTGTAACACAGCGATAAAGCGGCTTATTAACGAGGCCAAAGCGAGGTCGATTCTTCGCCACAAATAAAACCATCCGCCTGATATGGAATAATCACATCACATTTTCGTTTCATTTATTTGCGAGGGGCGTGGCTCCTGGTTTCTGAATTAAATTAACAGTGAGGAATGTGCCCTACACAAGGCATATTGTCATGAAATAAGAGTGTAACTGACTTTAGACTGTCTATATGTTCTTCTTTTGAATGCATGGGAGAGACAGATAGGGACAGAGAGGGAAGGAGGGTGGTATGTAGACAAAGACGGATAGAAAACATGTGTCAAAATGCTCAGGTTCACAGAACTGCATTTTTGCAGGTCCAGATTGATCCCACACCTCTTTCCCCTATCACTGTGTGCATCTGAGAAGACAGACAACGAGAAATGCAAACGCACCCTGCCCCAGATAAGACAGGATTCTCTTTTTTGCAGAGCGTGGGAGTCCTACTAGTAGTAGCCGGTGCTTGTTTTGCAGTGCCGGCTACTACTAGTAGGGCGGGATTATAATATAACCTCACAAAAACTATGCCTAAACCTAACCTTAACCCTAAGGTGTTTTATACCGAAGACTGGCATAAAAGAAACTAAAACATAACACTTCTTCATGCAACAAAGATGGCGAAAGCAAACATTCTTTGTTCTGTACTTGTATGGTATACAAAACAATGAAATCCTTAAAGCATAAACCTAACCTGTTAAAACAAACCCCCCAGCGACCATCGACTCCCATGCTCAGCAAAAAAGGTAGTCCCTGCCTCAGCCATGCCTCACAGAGGAGGCCCTGTGAGGAACCAGACAATGCACCCGGCCTGCCCCCCAATGCCTCACAGAGGGCAAGACACGAAGAGAAGCATAGAGCTTTCCATTTGGGGCTAATGCCAGTTTGATTCACCCTTGATGTAAGCAGAATGACAGGCTGTCTAGGGGTGCAGGGGTCAATGTGGAGCCGGGCCGTCTGCAGACAGGTGATAAGAGAGGGAGAGATAAACTCTTGTACACTCCAGGTGGAAAAGCGCTCCCGAGGGGAAGAGGAGGAAAAGGACGAGGCGTGTGTATGCATACCAACAAACAACTCCTCTCCGGAAATAAATAACTAAATAAATGCACAAATACTGTACGTACGTACATAAATAAATACAACAAAACACAGGGCTTGTTTGAATTTGCATTCCCTATCCTTGAAGTATAATCCCAGATATATAGAAAGGTCGAAGGGTAAGCAGCCACGTACAGTGCAATTGCCCCCCAGGGGCTTTAATGGCTGTCCCATTCAGCGACTTCCATATATGCGTGATTACATTAAGGATGGAAGGGAGTGTGCACAGTGCCAAGGGACGGCTCACTGCTACAGGGAGTGGGTGGTGACACTGATGTGCATGGGGGGAGTGTGGGGGGGCAGGGTGAGAAGAATACAATGGAGTTTACCTTCTACGTCATTAGAGTCATAGTCTGCAGTGGAGCATGGATGGAAACAAGAGCACACACACACACACACACACAAACACACACACATGTGAAAGCGAAGCCACAAAACAAATAACATAAGCCACGTAATACAGCATGTAGAAAAAACGCTGATGAGAAAATGGCAAATAAATGAGAGACGTAAAAGAGTGGAACATTATCTTGAGCCGGTGAGCAAAGGATGACGCTGACACAGAACTCTGAAATGGCACAAGTACAGTAGCTTGTTGTCTGCATACAGGCTATCCCCCACAGAGATTTAGACAGAGCATTGGAAGTAATAGAACATGAGAAGGTGTGTTTACTTTGCTGGGTAAGGTATCACATTTGCCTGTTTAACTCCACTCTGCCACAGTCTGGCACATTATGAAAAGTAGCACTCTAAAGTTTGTCAGCATGTCACCTGCTACTCTACAAAGATGACCATGCAAGAACTTCCTTTTCTTGGCAGGTGGGGGGTTGAGGAGAGGTCGTGCAATTCATCAGTATTATAAATTAGACATTAGGCACTCTCCTCCAGAAGTGACTACAAACAAGAAAGTGCAATGGACTTTCTCAAACAACAACAAGGTAAAGGTATGGAAATCCACAGAGACTGAAGTACCAAAGTAACTACAGTACAATAGTAGCTAGCGTCCATCAAAAACCACACAGTGATAAATGACTACGGCGGGTGCCTTACCTTTGACCCTCTCGCCGCGATTCAGCTGGATCTCCCCTTCGCCCTGCGGCGTGTAGGGCTTGACCACAATGAAGGTCCGTCCCGGCACGGCGCTGTAGAGTTTCCGCTTGGGCCCGTACGTGCCGGCGCCGGGCAGCGCGCCGCCGGACACCGCGTGATGATGATGCGGGGGGCTGGGGTCTCGCTGCACCGAGCCGGGGCTGTAAACAAACACATAGGTTACCGTGGTGATGCCGGGCAGCTGGTAGCTGAAGCCGCTGGTGGTCACCGACATGGTCAGGGGGGGGCGGAGGGGGGGCAGAGGGAGGTGGGTGGGATTTGTAGAGGCGAGAGATCCTTCCCCACTGCCCCTCTCCCTCCTCGGTCGCTACGGTGACCAGAGAGGCTGCGAGAGGGGTAAAGTAGTGCCAGTGGCCGGCCGGTCAACAGTCAGTGTTCCATGGAAGAGTCAAGAGGAGAGGATAGTCCTCCCCGATCCCTCTCTTCCTCTCCTTCTCCTCCTCCTCTTCTCTCCCACCCTTCCTTCCTCCGTTCCCTCACACACAACGTTCCCTCTCTTTCCCTCTCTCCACAAACACAGCCGTCCCACACCGAGGTAGAGGTGAAGTAAAAAAAAGAAAAAGAAAACTGGGATCTTTGACTGTCGACAGTCAGGGGCACGTCACCCCGTTGTTCCCCCGTTCGCATTCACGTGTCGGTCACATCCGTACACACCGTAAGCCCCCCTGAGTCAAACATATCCTGAGTTAAGAGAGGGTGGGGAGTCGGCATAGAGGGGTGGGGGGACACAGATTTCCTCCCCCCCAGTGTGTCCCCAGCCCAGGCTGTGGATCCTGCCTCGTTCCCTGGGTCTGTCCTGCTGTGGTGTTGGAGGAGGAGGAGGAGGAAGAAGAGGAGGAGGAGGAGGAGGAGGAGGAGAGAGGATGGGTCCGGTCTCCCCGACTCCCGCTCCCTTTCTGCTGGGAGTCCCGCTGCTGCCTCCGTGTCTGCCTGCCTCCCCTCTCCCCTCCACCCGACACACACACACACACACACACACACAACGCGCGCCCGCCTGCTCACACAGTCACACACACACATACACATACAGACACACACAAACACACACACACAGACACTTCTCCCGCCGATACCGGCGCTGCTACTGTTGCTGCTGCCGTTGCTGCTGCCGCTGCTGCTGCTGTGCCCGACAGCTCCCCACCCCTCTAACGGCTCCTTGCTCGTGCTCACACACTGCCAGCCTTCTGCGTGTGTGTGTGCTCCAGTCGCGCACGCAGCAACACGCACACAAGTGATTGCCCTACCCCCCCACCCCCACCCCCCCTCACACCCCCCACGCTAACATCGCACCTCGGCTAGCGTGACATATGCCGCAGCCGGCGTGAAGCTATAGCACGCGTTGCTGACACACATGTGTGCACGCACACAAACACACACTCATGTGCACGCCCCCATGGCACAATTGATCTCCTCCCTTGCCTGTCTGCGAGTATGCATGCATGCGCCATGGCTCCCTGAGGCAGGCAGACTGTATGTGTGTGTGTGTGTGTGTGTGTGTGTGTGTGTGTGTGTGCGCGCACGCATGCACGCATGCACGACTGTGTGCGCACGCGTGCACATGGGGAGGGCGGGGAAAAAGCTGGTTTAATTGTTACTCCACCCCCTCCTTCTCCTCCTCCTTCACTTTGCCTTGAATCACCTTCTTCCTCTCTCCCTCTCTCTCTCTATATCTCTCCCTCTCTCTCTCTCTCTCTCTCTCTCTCGATGGTGCTGAATTCTAATACAGCAGAGGCATAGCTCCGCCTAGTCTTCATTCATCACTGCTTGGTCCATGGCTGCATCGTGCAAGAGATTTCCCCCATAGCATTCTGCTGCCTGGCTGCAAGCGTCCTCAGTGTCTGTCTTCCCCTCTGACATAGAGGAAAGGACAGATACGATTAGAGAGAGAGAGAGAGAGAGAGAGAGAGAGAGAGAGAGAGAGAGAGAGAGGGAGGTAGGTAGGTAGGTAGGTAGGTAGGTAGGAAGGTAGGTAGGTAGGTAGGTAGGTAGGTAGGTAGGTAGGTAGATAGATAGATAGATAGATAGATAGATTAAACACGAACAAGTAATTTTCCTCGCGAACCTTGTATTTTTTATTTATTTGTGTGTAATTTTCTTAGATAGCGGATCCTGCTCTCTGCAACATTTCCTTGCAAGAGTAGGAATCTGTAAAGCCCCGCCCCTCCATATAAGCCCCGCCCCTCCATATAGCGTGTCCTATCAATCACTCTGGGCTCCTCAGTCTTTCCATCGCGTCCCTCCCATGTTTCCTCCCCCTTTCCTTTCCTCTCCCGTCTTGGCTGCATCTCTCCGTCTGTCTGTGAAGTCCTCTTCCCTCTGTCAGCCTTTTCTTCCTCTCTTCCCGCTGCTGTGCTTCTGCCCTCTCCATCCCTCCAAACAACGGCTTGCTGACGGCTTTCCAATTACCGCAGGGACTGAAGGGGCTGGGATGGCTGCCGCATGTTAATGCGTGAGCCCAGGACTGGGCATCAGCAGCAGTCAGAAGCGAGGGGGGGGGGGGGGGGGGGGGGTGAAAAATGAGGCGGTGGTACATCCAAGAGGGAGAGAGAGAGAGAGAGAGAGGGGGGGGGGATTGTATAGCAGTAGATGTCCTCTCGCCTCACATCGTCCATTCGTGACCTCAAGTTACTTTCTTTTTCATTTCAATGTGTGCGGTGCACTAACCGTTTAGGACTAATTCACCAAAATTATACTTAAATATGAAATATAAATCATAAGAAAACATTGCAATGTTAGCTCTCTTCACAACATCTACAACACCAGCAACACTGACAAAACAAAAGAGAAATACAAATAACTGCAGTGACTTGTAGAAAGCTACGGCTGCAGGTGCTATATGAATCATCATACAGGAGATTCTAAAAATAGAACAAAATACATATACAGATAGATACGTGTATGTCCCTGTAGAAAGGCTTTCTGACCATCTGCTTAGGTTTCAGACGTCAAATTCAGCAGAGCTTATTATTTAAATAAATCACACCCATTATCACCCATTACCATGTCTTATCGTCATACGTCATCATACATCATCTCATTCTGGTCTTTTAATGTTTGTGTTTACACAAACACTCAAAACTGGCCATTCATTATCAATGGCATTTAATGTTTGTGTTAGGACAAAGTTTGTGTTTACACGCATACTACAAGCTGGACATAGGAGGGGCTAGCGCTCCTCAACAATCAGTGAGGGGCGCTCTTATCATACATCATCATACATCATCTCATTCCGGTCAATCACCATTTGCAATCAGTGCATTTGTTGCAAATGCACTGATAAAGTCAATAGTGTGAAGTTGGGTCCATAATATTTGTAGATCAAGATCAATCACGCTGATCAATTTGCCACTGATAATCTGTCTGAATGCATGGATAATGTGTTGCTAATGTTCTAGCATCTCTCCCTATATGCACATGCACAGAAGCTTATCTCACATAAACAACACACAAACATGCAATAGGACTATGTCCTCGCCACCGCAACGGTACGTCATACTGCTGTATAGGGCAGAGGTTCTCAACGCTTTTGGCTCGGGACCCCCGGAAATGCTTTGGCCATGTCTCGCAACCCTCCCCCCTCCCCACCCCCAATACAAACTGACTGCAAAAATAACCTTAATAATAGAGAAAATATATCATAAATAAATACTGAAACCAGATATAATCATTAAGGAACGTTTATGCATGCACTATGTGTATATGTTTTCCAGCCAATAAGTTGCAAAAAAAAAGAAAAACCTGCCATAGAGATTTGCAAAAATCAATTATTTTAAGCCTAGAGTCAAGCCATCCAGGATCCTGGTGAATCATGACCATAAAACCTTTGATATTGTGGACATTTTTAAATAAAAAAAGCTAATTTAACAAAGCATTAAATGTAATCATAATTTTTGTTTAATTCCCCCACAGAATCAAAGGTTTTACGGTCATGATTCACCGGGATTCTGGATGGCTTGACGCTAGGCTTAAAATAATTCATATAAATATTTTTGTAAATCTCTATGGGAAAAAAAATAATGGCAGATTTTTCAGTGGTGCCAGAAAACCACGCCCACTGCTATACAGATCAGAATAGTCTTGACTCACAACGTCCTTCATAAAACAGCAGAGGTCAGTCCCCCGAGCCACATAAGAGACCAGATCAGGTCAAATCTTTGGCTTAGTGGCTCCTTTAAATGGATTACATAAGAAACAACAACGTTTAAGGTCCATCAGTCTTTGTGCTTGTCTAATCACATGGCAGTAATGGGCTAATTAACCTTTTCACTCACAATCTGTCAATTTTACTGCAAATTAAAGGCAAACAGTTGCCCAATGGCTAAAACGCAACAGTGCATTTTTACCACTTGTGTACATATGTGTTAAAGGGTAGTACTAGTAACATTAGTGTGTGTTCTGCACTCACATCTGCACTTGGTCATACAGTTCTGGAGATGAGTGTATGACAGATACACGCACGCACTAGGGCATTAACCAACTAGTCGACTAGTTTAATAGTCGACTAGTAAAACCACTAGTTGACCTCGTTGGTACTGGTCGACTAGTTGATTAAAAAAAAAAGCGTATTTTTTTCTTCTTTTTTTTTATTCCCGTTTTTGTGGGCCTCAATATCTACTAATTATCAGATAGATTATAGACACCAATGTACACCGTTTTTAAATCTATAAATATTATAATAAAACCAGCCAGATCGGAAACGGCATGTGTGACTGTGACCCAACCCGGACCCAACCTGCACACTGCTTCCGCCCCAAAGTAACAAGAAGCATGGCTACAACAAACACAGAACATGGTGCGACCGCTCCAGTCCCAGCTAAACGGCCTCGTAATTCAGTTGTGTGGCAGTATTTTACCGAAGACAAGGACAATCACACGGTGGTGTGCAAATTATGTAAGATTGCACTCAAGTACAACAGCAATACGTCTTCTATGTCTAACCACCTGAATGGGAAACACCCGCTTCCCAGCAGCAGCACCGCCGCCGCCAACAGCAGCACCGCGGCGGCCAGCACCAAGCAGACTGCACCGCAGCAGACCACCATGGGAGATTATTCCCAACGCCCACTCACAGACAAGAGAAGAAAGAAGATAACAGAATTACTTATCAACTTTATTGTCAAAGATTGCCGACCAATCGCTGCTCTTCATGGAGAAGGCTTCATGGAATTAATAAAGTTTTTCGAGCCAAACTATACAATCCCGTGTCATACTACAGTCTGGAAGACCATCAACAGGCAGTACAAAACTTTGAGAGGCAACATTGCCGAGGAGATCGAAGGTAAAAGTGTCTCTCTCACTACCGACCTGTGGACATCTTGCACTATGGATCCTTATATTACAGTGACCGCTCACTACATCACAGACCCATGGGACATCAAATCAAGAGTGCTGCTAACAGACAACATGACCGAGAGACACACTGCTATAAATATTGCCGAAAAGCTGACAGAAACCATAAAGGAGTGGAACTTGAGTGTCTTTTCCACTGTTCATGACAACGCAAGCAGCATGAATTTGGCAATGGACCTCTGTCAACATTTTCCCAGCCACCTTGGATGCACAGGGCACACCCTTCAACTAGCCATAAAAAAGGGGTTAGATTTACCTGATGTTGCGAAGACTACAACTGCTGCTAGGCGTCTTGTCGGACATTTCCGCCACTCATCAGTTGCACATTGTGCTTTGAAGAAATGTCAGCAAAGTCTGGGTAAGAATCCCCGCAAACTCCAAAACGATTGCGCGACTACTCGCTGGAATTCCACGTTCACCATGGTGGAATGTCTGTTCGAGCAGCGCATCCCAGTACAGGCCGTTCTAAGCGACGAGGGGACAACGAAGCCGTCCCAGAAAAAGGCCCTGTCCCTTAAAAGCAACCAGTGGGATTTAATGGAGCAGCTAATACCTGTACTGAGGCCTCTGGCCAAGGCAACAACCATAATGTGCGGTCAGGCGCACGTCGGGCTGTCGTTCGTCTATCCCGTCATACTCAACCTGGTTGACAACACGCTGAGAGCGAAAGAGAACGATTTGGCTATTACCCGCACATTCAAGACCACCGTGAAGAACCAGCTCATAACACGCTTCAAGTTGGAGTCGACTGATGATTTGGCTAAATCCATCCCAATCACGGCATGCATGCTGGACCCCCGGTTCAAACAACTCAAATTCCTCCCAGCCAATATCAGAGAGGAGGCCTGGGCGCATCTGGACGACCTGGTACCGGGAGAAGACGAACAACCCAATCCTGGAGCGACAGGTGATGATCATTAACTAAATGAATCCCAATCAAAACCCCACTAATGTTGGCTAATAGCAAGAATTATGATACAATATATTATTTAAAATTGCTCATGCTCACTATATTTTATTATTATTATTATTATTATTATTATTATTATTATTATTATTATTATTATACAATATATTAAATTGCATTATATTTCTCATTATATTATATTTGCTCACTATATTATATTGCTTACTATATCATTATAGTGCAAATAATTGTAGCTAAGTAGCCTAGGCCTAGGACTAGTTGAATAGATAAGAAAGAAATAAATAAAACAACGCAATTAATGTCTCTTAATTTTCACCATAGATGATGATGCCGAGGACGAGGACAGCGCTGGAGTGGAACCGGAGACTCAAAGAAAAAAGGACAGACTGGAGAGTGACTTTGAAGAGTTGTTTGGGCCCCATTACGAAAGCATGGACAAAAAAAAACCCACCACGAATGCAGAAGAGCTGCGCGAATACCAACTGTTGCCCCAAATACCCACAATGGAAAACCCGCTGGCGTGGTGGGCAAAGAACGAGGGTCGTTTCCCCCGTCTTGCTAAACTCTCCAAGACCTACCTGGCGATTCCAGCAACCAGCACTCCCAGCGAACGTGTATTTTCCCTGGCAGGGAACACAGTCACTCGGCAGCGTTCAAGTCTGCATCCTTCCCACGTTAATACACTAATCTTCCTCAATGCAAACCAGAGAGACGGCCCGGTGACAATAATTAAAGAGGAGACAGAGGAGGACGGCATCAGTGTCCGTGATAGCGACAGCGAGTAGATTAGCCTTTTTGACAGATGTCACAGACCAACAGGTGGATTTATTGTTTGTTTTGTTTCATGAGGCCGTGAGACAACTTTTTGGTGAGTCCAGTTTTAATTTGTTGTTATTATTGTAGCAGCAGCTGAAATTGATCCGGGTTTGTTTGAGCCATCTGAAATGTTGTTTGAGACGTTGAGTTCTCAGTACTCACGTGCGAGTGTCTTTGTATCGTTGTCATGTCAACCTGGCTGCTGCGCTAAATGTGCCCTGGTGAGCGGCAGGACTCTGTTAATGGCTTATCTTATTAAACATTTTTTGTTTTCGTTTGAAATATTGATGATACTACATTGTGTGGGTTGCTGTAAAGCATTGAAGTTGCAGTATTAAAAATACAAGTGGCATTGTTGTTACCTAGAACTCCTCTCTGCGTCTTAATTCAAGATGTTTGTCACATACAGTACATGCATTGTGAAAAACTTAGGCTGGGTGCTGCTCCACAATGCACGCACACCGTTTTCAACCAACCAACCGAACACACAGTACACAAAGATTTTTTTTTTGTAATTATTAATTATTAATTTTTACATAATAAGTAGTTAAACGACTAGTCGACTAGTAAACCAGGCAACTAGTCAACTAGTAAAAATCACTAGAAGTGAATGCCCTAGCACGCACGCACGCACGCACGCACGTACGCACGCACGCACGCACGCACGCACGCACGCACGCACATTGGTGTGTTGTCCACATGAACACATCTCTTAGATGAAGGCTTAGCTGCCAGATAATGTCTCAATATGTTTCCAGTTCAGTGTTACTTGAACAAAGATTTCAAAGGCACTGCAGTATTCTCAGTATCACCTCTTGGTGTGTCAATCACGTGTGCAATTCTTGTGAGGTTTGGACAAAATCTGTAGGAGTAGCAACTGGAGTGTTTTAATATGTTTTTAAATGGTGTCTATCTAGTTAGATGGAAATGGGCATGGCCTATACAAGGAGTTGGGTGGGTCATGTTCGAAGGAATCCAGGTGAGCAAGAATAATGCTGCTCCGGAGAGGGACGTCTGGAACACTCTGGTGGAGCTGTTGCCCCCGCAACCCGACTACATATAAGCGGTTGAAGATGGATGGATGGATGGATTATTAGCCTGCAAGGGGACCCACTTAGTTCAATGCTATGTATTGTTTCCATGATACAACTGGTCTGATTTAAGACAGCCATGATTTATTAAACCTTTTGAGATTTAATGTTAGAATCCACGTAATAGCTTTATATGCAGATGACAGTCTGTTCTTTGAGGACGTCAATTATATCTTCCCAAATGCAAACATCCTGGATGAATTAAAGTGTAAGTTTTACTTTATACTTTGTGTATATATACCTATTACCTTTTAGTACTCGGTCCTGCAGAGAATATTAGCTCCAGGGTCAGCTGTCAGTAGAAACAACAAGCTTCTCATTTAGTTGAGATATACTTACTGTACTGTACAGGACCAGGGCCACCTTGTTAACATTATCATGACATAATAATACTGTAATAATGGCTGGACTAAGTCTGAGGGGGCTTTTACTTGTCAATTACTGCAATAAATGTAATTTATTGCAGTAATTATCTCTGCCAGCCCAACGGTTCAGGAGGCGGGACACAAATTTAAACAGACCACATGTAAATAAATATACAAATATCAATCAAAATGTGTCCACAAAACTATTTCAAAGACAATAACTTACATGCCATACGGCTATCAGCAGTGAGGGCAAGATCAATGACAGATTGACCTTATAAACTTTAGGTAATGAGCGTGGCTGTTTAATTTTGGATATCAAAAAGCTATGAGCTGCCAATACAATGCTGCAGATGCCGTTTCAAATGCCGTTATGTGCCATTTCCAGAGATGCTATCAAACTAAGCTGCTTTGTGATAACCTGAATAGCTCACACTGGCATCCGGCCCCTCAGGTAAATAGGTTTCCTCAAATAGCCCTGCTCTGTAAGGTAAGATGAGCACATTAGAAACACAATCATAATCATCATCACACCAGTGTCCTAGCATTCTCTCCTTGCTTGCTGAACTTGGGTGAGGATGCACACAATTTTGATCTCTCTCTCTCTCTCTCTCTCTCTCTCTCTCTCTCTCTCTCTCTCTCTCTCTCTCTCTCTCTCTCTCTCTCTCTCTCTCTCTCTCTCTCTCTCTCTCTCTCTCTCTCTCTCTCTCTCTCTCTCTCTCTCTCTCTCTCTCTCTCTCTCTCTCTCTATCAGGCCATGCGTGTTTAGGGCTATCATAGACAACCGTGTGTGGATTCATGATGCAGAGCAAATAATAAGAATTGCATTCAGGATCCATTTGCACTCAAGACGCATGCTCAGCTCACATATTGCTGTTATGGGACATTAGCAGAGGACAGAGTGTAGCGATGGCACTATAACTAGTATCCACCTTTGTGTGAGGACATGGTTCTGCAGAGACCATTGAGTCTGTACGGATACAGGATCTCCCTTCACCAGTTTGTGTTCAACTGTCATTTGTCTGTCCATAGACAAATAAAACCGCGGGTGCTAAGGCTTTTTTTATCTAATATATTTCTTATCAACGGCCCGGTTGCTAGGCAACGCCTTGCTCAGCCCCGCCCGACCTGAATGGTGTACGCCTGTACGGCACCATTCACTTCCTTTTTTAAGCGCCGTCTTAAAACCCTTTTTTCTCTGAATCTACGGTTAAAAATATGGATGTTCTGGGCAAATTTCTGACTTTATGCTGCATCACACTTACAATATTAAAGCTTCTAAAGAGAAATCAATGTTACTAGCGTGATGTAGAAAAGTGGGCGTTTTAAGAATAAAAGCTCCCTGCATCCGGCTCAAGCAATTGCACCAGGAGGAGTTTGGTGGCAACCAAAGTGTTAAACCATGACATGTTTATTGTGTGTGCGAGTGTGTACATGTTGAAGAAGGTCATTTTCTGAGTGTGCTTAATATACCAACACTCTCTGGAGCCAGTCTTTTACTACAAAGCTATATTTTAGAAATAGGCTGCATGCACAAACGCAGTGTGGACATTGTCAGTATTCTAAACAAAGAGAGAGGATTAACAGGCAAACGGATCAATGCCAGCCGATTGGCATCACCTCTTGATGATGCAGATTATGAAGCGTGCCGATCAATAGCGCTCGGCCGTGTCCGTCCTTGATGTGAATTGTCCACAGTCAAGGTTCTGTATGTCTCTCCTCTTCCTCTCCGCCTTTCCCATCTCTCTCTCTCTCTCTCTCTCTCTCTCTCTCTCTCTCTCTCTCTCTCTCTCTCTCTCTCTCTCTCTCTCTCTCCATTCTTCAGTCTCTCTCAACCCTGTGGCTGCAGTAAGACACTGTGGATAATCTACATTCCAGCAAAAACTAGTGTGATAAATGCAGAGAGAGAGCGAGCGAGAGAGAAAGAGAGAGAGAGAGAGAGAGAGAGAGAGAGAGAGTTCTTTTCAAACTATTTTCAAATAAAAAAATATGTATATTTTTTCTGATACTGTAGGTCAGTGTAGAAATACAGGAAAGCGGAGAGAGAGAGACATGCAAGACAAGACAGAGAGTCATTATACACTCACAAGGAGTTAATATTTTCCAGTGATATATAGTACATCTGCCATTGAGGAGCCCCCACCGGGAGGACGTAGGGCCTTCGCCAACACTCCCTGCTGACAGGTGCTGCCCCAGGCCGTAGGAATACATGCAGTGACAAATATCACCCTCCCCGCCGCCGGAATACGGGCCAATTGTGTTCGCATAGACGCCTGACAAAGCCTGATGCACCACCGTGGAAAGTATCCCTGCTGGCAGTATGCAATGGTTCTGTGCATTGTTCTGTCTGTTATAAAGATCGTTGTTATGCTTTCCTAATTCTTGATCCGTTTTATTCTGTGTGGGTGTGCTTGTCTGGTGTGTACTGTATGTGAGTGAGGTTAGGCATAGACGGTAGGAGGTAAGCTAGATATCTATTTCCCCATGGGAAACTATAGAGAGAGATAGGGTTGAGTTTGTAGGATCTGGTAGTCCTGTTCTATCCCCCCGTTGTCAAGTGGTATGGGGATCCAATCAACATGTTTTTGGGTTTGTATAATCCATACCATATTTGTGGTTGGCATTTAATTTGCTGGTCTGGATTTTGGAATTGTTTATAGCACTTGGTTTTATTGGGTGTAATCCATTGTGTTCTTTTGGTTTTCCAAATTGGCCTTACGATTGATTTGTGTGGGCTGCAGTTTGTCAATTTGGATTTTTTTTGTGAATAATGTGCATTAATGTGTGTAGTGGCAAATTCATGCACATTAGTTTGTGGATGTTTGTGTGCTTTGGGTGCATTTGTGTTTTTATTGGCATAAAAAAACTAGAAACTAAGGTAGGCAGACATAGTGGGGGGAGATGAATTATTTTGAATGAGTTGCTGCAACAGTGATACTAGTTTTTAGAGTAGCCAATGCAAAATTGCCCTGCAATATAGCCCTGCAAATTGTTACACCAACAGTATACTACAATAGCAGGCCCTGACCTTGTGTTGTCTTTTGTAGACCTTCACCTACTATGCCATATTGACCCGTCCAAACCATCCCTCTGTTCCAGGCTTAGGCTTTGGCAGGTCAACATGACCTCCAGCCGATCTGCTGGAAGCCTACCCGCGTCAGCGAAGGAGGAAGTGATGACGAGTTCCACAGGAACTTGGTCGACAATGCCGCCGGGTGGGCTGCTGACCGGCCAAGTTAATTTCACACTCCCCTGGTACCCATAATGCCCCTGGAGTTACCGTGGGCATGGACAGAAGGTCAGAGAGAGCGAGGGAGAGGAAGGGAGTGGAAGTGAGAGAGGTAAAAGGGGAGAGAGAGTGAGCGATAGTGGGAGGTGAACAAAGATGGTAGAGAAAATGAGTCCACATGGTGTGTCATTCAAGGACAACGACCTATCTGACTGAAGGAGTGAGATCAGGCCAGTGTACAAATGTAACCAAATGGTAGGAGGGTCCATTTGTACACATTCAGAGTTAAAATAACACCAAAGATTGCACTGTGAAGACACCATTTATACACCACACACTGCCTCATCTAAACACTTAATTGGCGTAAAAGCAATACACAGACCAGAGCGAGGTCTAATTTCCCAGGGTACAGCTCATAGTGCCAAGACACAGCAGGCATACTGTAGCTAGTAACCTCACTGTCCTCGCTAGCAGTGTAACCATATAGTAACTGCATAGAAAAATCTATTTTAATTTCAAGATTCAAAGACTTACTGCTATATCTTGATACATTACCCCTTAGTTATCCCTAAACTTATTTGCCATTTTTTACTATTTTAAAACATTTTAAAGTAGTTCAAATAGCTGATCTACAAGCTCACAACGTGTAGATGTAGATTGGCTAGTTGAACTATTTTAAAATGTTTTAAAATAGTAAATCTTTTTACTTTGTATTGTATCGTTATGAAGTGCAAACAAATCGGTATCGAATTGTTTTGCAATGCAACTAATTGTGTATTGCAATTTCAAGAAGAAAAAAGAAAAGGAGGGGTTTAATTACTTTTCCATTTCATCACTACACTTGGTCTATTGATACATGTGTGTATTCTCTATGTATCTCTGTATTCTCTGTATTCTCTATGTATCTCTGTATTCTCTGTATTCTCTGTATTCTCTATGTATCTCTGTATTCTCTGTATTCTCTATGTATCTCTGTATTCTCTGTATTCTCTGTATTCTCTATGTATCTCTGTATTCTCTGTATTCTATGTATTCTATGTATTCTATGTACTCTGTATTCTCTATGTATCTCTGTATTCTCTGTATTCTCTATGTATCTCTGTATTCTCTGTATTCTCTGTATTATCTGTATTATCTGTATTCTCTATGTATCTCTTTATTCTCTGTATTCTCTATGTATCTCTGTATTCTCTATGTATCTCTGTATTCTCTGTATTCTCTATGTATCTCTGTATTCTCTGTATTCTCTATGTATCTCTGTATTCTCTGTATTCTCTATGTATCTCTGTATTCTCTATGTATCTCTTTTATTCTCTATGTATCTCTGTATTCTCTATGTATCTCTTTATTCTCTGTATTCTCTATGTATCTCTGTATTCTCTATGTATCTCTGTATTCTCTATGTATCTCTGTATTCTCTGTATTCTCTATGTATTCTCTGTATTCTCTATGTATCTCTTTATTCTCTGTATTCTCTATGTATCTCTGTATTCTCTGTATTCTCTGTATTCTCTATGTATCTCTGTATTCTCTGTATTCTCTATGTATCTCTGTATTCTCTGTATTCTCTATGTATCTCTGTATTCTCTGTATTCTCTATGTATCTCTTTATTCTCTGTATTCTCTATGTATCTCTGTATTCTATGTATTCTCTATGTATCTCTGTATTCTCTGTATTCTCTATGTATCTCTGTATTCTCTGTATTCTCTATGTATCTCTTTATTCTCTGTATTCTCTATGTATCTCTTTATTCTCTGTATTCTCTATGTATCTCTGTATTCTCTGTATTCTCTATGTATCTCTGTATTCTCTGTATTCTCTATGTATCTCTGTATTCTCTGTATTCTCTATGTATCTCTGTATTCTCTGTATTCTCTATGTATCTCTGTATTCTCTGTATTCTCTATGTATCTCTGTATTCTCTGTATTCTCTATGTATCTCTGTATTCTCTGTATTCTCTATGTATCTCTGTATTCTCTGTATTCTCTATGTATCTCTTTATTCTCTGTATTCTCTATGTATCTCTGTATTCTATGTATTCTCTATGTATTCTCTGTATTCTCTGTATTCTCTGTATTCTGTATTCTCTATGTATCTCTGTATTCTCTCTGTATTCTCTGTATTCTCTATGTATCTCTGTATTCTCTATATTCTCTGTATTCTGTATTCTCTATGTATCTCTATATTCTCTGTATTCTCTGTATTCTCTGTATTCTCTGTATTCTCTGTATTCTGTATTCTCTATGTATCTCTGTATTCTCTGTATTCTCTGTATTCTCTATGTATCTCTGTATTCTCTGTATTCTCTATGTATCTCTGTATTCTCTGTATTCTCTATGTATCTCTGTATTCTCTGTATTCTGTATTCTCTATGTATCTCTGTATTCTCTGTATTCTCTATGTATCTCTGTATTCTCTATGTATCTCTGTATTCTCTGTATTCTCTATGTATCTCTGTATTCTCTGTATTCTCTGTATTCTCTCTGTATTCTCTATGTATCTCTGTATTCACTATGTATCTCTGTATTCTCTGTATTCTCTGTATTCTCTGTATTCTCTGTATTCTCTATGTATCTCTGTATTCTATGTATTCTATGTATTCTATGTATTCTATGTACTCTGTATTCTGTATTCTCTATGTATCTCTGTATTCTCTGTATTCTCTGTATTCTCTGTATTCTCTATGTATATCTTTATTCTCTGTATTCTCTATGTATTCTCTATGTATCTCTGTATTCTCTATGTATCTCTGTATTCTCTGTATTCTCTATGTATTCTCTGTATTCTCTATGTATCTCGTTATTCTCTGTATTCTCTATGCATCTCTGTATTCTCTGTATTCTCTATGTATTCTCTGTATTCTCTATGTATCTCGTTATTCTCTGTATTCTCTATGTATCTCTGTATTCTCTATGTATCTCTGTATTCTCTGTATTCTCTATGTATCTCTGTATTCTCTATGTATCTCTGTATTCTCTGTATTCTCTATGTATCTCTTTATTCTCTGTATTCTCTATGTATCTCTGTATTCTATGTATTCTCTATGTATCTCTGTATTCTCTGTATTCTCTATGTATCTCTGTATTCTCTGTATTCTCTATGTATCTCTGTATTCTCTATGTATCTCTTTATTCTCTGTATTCTCTATGTATCTCTGTATTCTCTGTATTCTCTATGTATCTCTGTATTCTCTATGTATCTCTGTATTCTCTGTATTCTCTATGTATCTCTGTATTCTCTGTATTCTCTATGTATCTCTGTATTCTCTGTATTCTCTATGTATCTCTGTATTCTCTGTATTCTCTATGTATCTCTGTATTCTCTGTATTCTCTATGTATCTCTGTATTCTCTGTATTCTCTATGTATCTCTTTATTCTCTGTATTCTCTATGTATCTCTGTATTCTATGTATTCTCTATGTATTCTCTGTATTCTCTGTATTCTCTGTATTCTCTATGTATCTCTGTATTCTCTGTATTCTCTGTATTCTCTATGTATCTCTGTATTCTCTATGTATCTCTGTATTCTCTGTATTCTCTGTATTCTCTATGTATCTCTGTATTCTCTGTATTCTCTGTATTCTCTATGTATCTCTGTATTCTCTGTATTCTCTATGTATCTCTGTATTCTCTGTATTCTCTGTATTCTCTGTATTCTCTATGTATCTCTGTATTCTCTCTGTATTCTCTGTATTCTCTATGTATCTCTGTATTCTCTGTATTCTCTGTATTCTGTATTCTCTATGTATCTCTATATTCTCTGTATTCTCTGTATTCTCTGTATTCTGTATTCTCTATGTATCTCTGTATTCTCTGTATTCTCTGTATTCTCTGTATTCTCTATGTATCTCTGTATTCTCTATGTATCTCTGTATTCTCTGTATTCTCTATGTATCTCTGTATTCTCTGTATTCTGTATTCTCTATGTATCTCTGTATTCTCTGTATTCTCTATGTATCTCTGTATTCTCTATGTATCTCTGTATTCTCTGTATTCTCTATGTATCTCTGTATTCTCTGTATTCTCTGTATTCTCTGTATTCTCTCTGTATTCTCTCTGTATTCTCTATGTATCTCTGTATTCTCTATGTATCTCTGTATTCTCTGTATTCTCTGTATTCTCTGTATTCTCTGTATTCTCTATGTATCTCTGTATTCTATGTATTCTATGTACTCTGTATTCTCTATGTATCTCTGTATTCTCTGTATTCTCTATGTATCTCTGTATTCTCTGTATTCTCTATGTATCTCTGTATTCTCTGTATTCTATGTATTCTATGTATTCTATGTACTCTGTATTCTCTATGTATCTCTGTATTCTCTGTATTCTCTATGTATCTCTGTATTCTCTGTATTATCTGTATTCTCTGTATTCTCTATGTATCTCTGTATTCTCTGTATTCTCTGTATTCTCTGTATTCTCTGTATTCTGTATTCTCTATGTATCTCTGTATTCTCTGTATTCTCTATGTATCTCTGTATTCTCTGTATTCTCTATGTATCTCTGTATTCTCTGTATTCTCTATGTATCTCTGTATTCTCTGTATTCTGTATTCTCTATGTATCTCTGTATTCTCTGTATTCTCTATGTATTCTCTGTATTCTCTATGTATCTCTGTATTCTCTGTATTCTCTATGTATCTCTGTATTCTCTGTATTCTGTATTCTCTATGTATCTCTGTATTCGCTGTATTCTCTATGTATCTCTGTATTCTCTATGTATCTCTGTATTCTCTATGTATCTCTGTATTCTCTGTATTCTCTATGTGTTCATGTCAAGGTGCAGGTTTGTCCATGTGTTCAATGTTGCATGTATTTTGCCAGAGAGTGTTTACGTTATATAACAAATGTTTCCCTTAAGAAACCTTCTCTATCCACATGTTAAACACAGATTTCATGCCTTTGCTAAATAGTTACAGTATCAATTTTAAATCATTGAATCGTATCGTATCGCAATGAATGAACCAATATAGTCCATGCATCGTACTGTCAACTATGTATCGTGACACGTATGGTATCGCTGCCGTTACACCCCTAGTTCTGCCGTTACACCCCTAGTCCTCTCACATTCAGTGTGTCTTAGCTCCGTTACACCCCTAGTCCTCTCACATTCAGTGTGTCTTAGCTCCGTTACACCCCTAGTCCTCTCACATTCAGTGTGTCTTAGCTCCGTTACACCCCTAGTCCTGCCGTTACACCCCTAGTCCTCTCACATTCAGTGTGTCTTAGCTCCGTTACACCCCTAGTCCTCTCACATTCAGTGTGTCTTAGCTCCGTTACACCCCTAGTCCTCTCACATTCAGTGTGTCTTAGCTCCGTTACACCCCTAGTCCTCACATTCAGTGTGTCTTAGCTCCGTTACACCCCTAGTCCTCCACATTCAGTGTGTCTTAGCTCCGTTACACCCCTAGTCCTCTCACATTAAGTGTGTCTTAGCTCCGTTACACCCCTAGTCCTCTCACATTCAGTGTGTCTTAGCTCCGTTACACCCCTAGTCTTCCACATTCAGTGTGTCTTAGCTCCGTTACACCCCTAGTCCTCTCACATTCAGTGTGTCTTAGCTCCGTTACACCCCTAGTCCTCGCACATTCAGTGTGTCTTAGCTCCGTTACACCCCTAGTCCTCCACATTCAGTGTGTTTAGCTCCGTTACACCCCTAGTCCTCACACATTCAGTGTGTCTTAGCTCCGTTACACCCCTAGTCCTCTCACATTCAGTGTGTCTTAGCTCCGTTACACCCCTAGTCCTCCACATTCAGTGTGTCTTAGCTCCGTTACACCCCTAGTCCTCCACATTCAGTGTGTCTTAGCTCCGTTACACCCCTAGTCCTCTCACATTCAGTGTGTCTTAGCTCCGTTACACCCCTAGTCCTCTCACATTCAGTGTGTCTTAGCTCCGTTACACCCCTAGTCCTCTCACATTCAGTGTGTCTTAGCTCCGTTACACCCCTAGTCCTCTCACATTCAGTGTGTCTTAGATCCGTTACACCCCTAGTCCTCTCACATTCAGTGTGTCTTAGCTCCGTTACACCCCTAGTCCTCACACATTCAGTGTGTCTTAGCTCCGTTACACCCCTAGTCCTCTCACATTCAGTGTGTCTTAGATCCGTTACACCCCTAGTCCTCTCACATTCAGTGTGTCTTAGATCCGTTACACCCCTAGTCCTCCACATTCAGTGTGTCTTAGCTCCGTTACACCCCTAGTCCTCTCACATTCAGTGTGTCTTAGCTCCGTTACACCCCTAGTCCTCTCACATTCAGTGTGTCTTAGCTCCTTCCATTTCTTTCTTCGGGCTCATGCAAAGTACAGAACACAGAGCCAAGACACATTATCTCTAGGGACATTAGCGCTGACACAATGCCATAGTGCAGGGAGGGGAGGAGCAGTTAATCTGCTCATCTCATGGGATGAGGCAGTGATGAAGACGAGGAGGTCGAGGGATGACTACTGTACGCAGAGTTCATTTTGTAAAAAAAGAAATAATAATAATAAAAAAGAAAAGAAAGACAGACAGACAGACAGACAGACAGACATAAATCTCAACCAATATCAGACGGTATACATTTCCCAAAAGGAGATGCATGTGCATTTAATTCAGTCTGACCAGAAGAGGCATAGAAGAAAGTCCCATCAGCAATGGCAAGAAGTGTATATTAATATGTGTGTGTCTTTAAATGTTCAGATGAATTGAAAATGGAGGACCCTTTTATTTATTTGAAATTTCTTTCTGGTTTTATCCTCTTATCAGATGTTGTATTGACCTGTACTTTCCTTGAACTGTACCCATTCTGCAAAATGTTAATACAATGTTTTCAATCAATCAATCAATCAATCAATCAATCACAAATGAACAATGAGAGGAGGACATATCAAAAGCAGAGGCATGGTGAAGGCGACCCAGCATGAAACGGAGCCGACACTAAACCACAACGACACTCGACTTGGTTTGAAAGTCACTGTACGTAAGACTGTAGTCTACTTCTACAGACGCACTGAGTGACATACTGAAGTAAAAGCATGTTAACTATTCTCTTGAGTCTAGATGTGTGCTTGCTGGCTGTGTGTGTGTGTGTGTGTGTGTGTGTGTGTGTGTGTGTGTGTGTGTGTGTGTGCGTGCGTGCATGCGTGTGCGTGCGTGCGTGCGTGCGTGCTTGCGTGCGTGCGTGCTGCGTGCGTGCGTGCGCATGCACGCACGCACGTGGTCGTGTGGTGTGTGCGTGCATGCGTGCGTGTGACAGAGCAGAGAGAGAGAGAGTAAGACTGTGATAGATGGAGTGAGGTGACAGGACGGTATTAGAGCTAGAGAAGGTGGGAGACATGAGCTGTGACTGTAATGCAATTGCCCTGCTGTCAGACATCAGACTTCCATGATCTCCCTCATTCTCTCTCACACACACACACACACACACACACACACACACACACACACACACACACACACACACACACACACACACACACACACACACACACACACACACACACACACACACACGTTCCTAACTGGGTCGCAAGTGACGAAACACAACCAGTTTTCACCGCTTCGACAACTTGTTGCTCATATAAACTTTTATTTCTTTCCATAAATATGATATGTTCTTGCCTAGATGCAGCTTCTAGAAGCTTGAAGCCAGAACCCAGCTTTTAAAAGCTGGGTCAAAGTTAAGTTTTCAGGAGAAAAAAAGCACGCTAAAAAAAAGCTATTAATTCCAAGCTTAAAAACGAAAACGCTGGTATGCATAGAGATGACATGGGAGCACGAAGCAATAAGCTTCTTCTAGCTTCTTTGGTGTGAATGAAGCATTAGAAGACTTTGCTATGAAGAAAGTGGGGTCACCCATTTGCACCCTATGCAACAATAACAAACTGGGAACATAATATGCACATGATGTGGGAGTGTCCAGATGTCAATCGTTTTGGACATGTCAATTCCCAATTTCCCATTGGAGGTAATGGGAACTCATATTCCCCTCTTACTTAATATTTTACTGTTGAATGATGATTCAGCGATCAGGTTGACAATGCCACAAAGAAGACTTCTGCTCTTAGGGCTGATAGCTGCACCTTTTTTAACAAAAAACTTACAAAATAGAAACTTGATCACAAAAAAAAAGAAAGTGGGGTCCGGGGATGGCCATGGGGGTCCTTGGTGAGGGTTCCAGCAGTCACGCAGGCACCGCATGCACACACACTCACATGCACGTATATGTTTGTGAGCTGGGGAATACCTCACTTCATAGTACATATGTATAGCATAGTATAGTTTATATACATTTCATACGTTTCATTATATAGATATTCCACTGTTTCGTTCTTAGCTTACGCATGTTTCATGATAACTACTTTTTATGTATGTGATGTATTGTCATGCTTTTTGTTCTTACTTAATGTAAATCGCTCTGGATTAAGAGCGTCTGCTAAATGCCTAAATTGTAAATTGTAAATTGCAAAGACCGCACTAGCCAACGCAGCTCTGCTCTTGCATCCGTCTCCCTCTGCCCCAGTCGCCCTCACGACGGATGCCTCTGACTACGCGGTGGGGGTGGTGTGCGAGCAGTGGGCCGGCGGAGCATGGCAGCCACTGGCTTTCTTCAGCAAACAGATGAAGAAAGCCTTTTGAAGACTTTTGAAACAGAGACCAGGCTTTCCTCCGAGGTGGTGGAAAGCCTGGTGAGGCGAGGTTAAGTTTGACATGAGAATGCCTGTCTGTCAAGTGATTATCTGTCTAGTTCTACTCACCTGTCTCACAGTATACCTAACTAAGTTTGTCTTATTGCTTCTATATTATGCATGGTGTTATGCAACAGTGCATCAGTGTTTATGTCAATGTGTGGGTTTTGTACTTTAATTCGACATTAGAGTGCAGGCATCAGTAAAGTAATTAGGCCTACTAATTGTTGAATCTGTGTAATATGCAATGCATATTTAATTGTTACATTAGTAATTCAATGACATGCAATTTATATATGCAGTTTACAGTTTATACATGCAATATGTTTACACTACAGTAAGCATAGTTTGACTATGCTTTTTGTCTGTTTTCAGTTTTACACTTCTGTCTGTCAATAAACCTGCTGACTAAAGAGAGAACGGTCTCCAGTTTTGATGGAAGGAAGGTGTTTATGCTCACCGCCAAATTATTCACTCTACATAACGAGGGCAGCACATGTATATAGACAATATTTTAGGCCAATAAAAAAGACCACATTTCCCACTCCAAGTCTGGAATTCAAAATTTACTTGAGTAAAAGTATTGGTATCAAAATGTACTTAAAGTACCAAAAGTAGAAAGTACTCATTATTAAGCAGGAATGTCCCATTTCAAGTTTTCAAATGTATACAAATATTTAGAAAATAACCATCTACAGTACAAGTTCACAAGCAATCTACAATCTTCTTCTATGGGGCCTGCCCCAAAGTTATTAGTGCAGCAGTGCCCGGCAGCCGGCGAAAACTAGAGTTCTCAACAGGCTCTAAAATGTAGGCCCGGCCCTACCTGGGCCCTCATCAAACCCTGTATACTCAAGAGAATGTCCCCGCTACCACCACCATGTGATCATAGGGAGCTGGCCTGTTCTGACATTCTCCATATGTTGATGTGACCTCATCAAACCCTGTACACTCAAGAGAATGTCCCCGCTACCACCATGAGATCATAGGGAGCTGGCCTGTTCTGACATTCTCCATATGTTGATGTGACCTCATCAAACCCTGTACACTCAAGACATGCTCTTTAAATGGCCAGTACAGAATTCATTCCATGATGATCTGACCCCCCATTTCAAAGCCCCAGCACTCGCCCAGCAGTCTGCCGTCAACGAGGCGGATGAGTGCACGCGACCTCACCCTCGCTTCTCGCCCTTAGGCGTCTTACTGGTTTAGACATAGGCTACAATTGGTCCGACTGTCATTAGACCGACAACCTATCTCAAACCTAACCACAAGCACGGGAGCAGCGCATGTTCGACAGCATGTCTGACCGCATGTCCGACTGTTAATTCCGTTGGTGTGTCTAATGTGTGTGCATCCCGTTACCAACCAGATCTTGTATGAGAGAATACCAAGGGTGAGCCAGAAAATAGCAGCCAGGAGAATGAGACTAGCAGGACACTGCCAAAGACATCAGGAACTGCCAGCCAGCAAACTGGTGCTGTGGGAACCAACAGGACGTCCCACACTAACATACGTGGATGTACTCAAGAAAGACGCAGGAGTGCAAAGCACCAACAAGCTGGCCAGATGTATGGAAAACCGGGATGACTGGAAGCGACGATGGAGGGCTCGTCTGAGGACGACCTAGCCTAGAGAGACAATGGTGAGCTTGTAGATCGCCTATTTTCAAATGGCAGAAATGTATATAGGGCTGGTGGTACGTTTTGTATAACCAAAATGTAAGTAACTATACGTTTTCAAATACATGTAGTGTAGTACACTAAAGTACGATATGTTCCTCTGAGATGTAGTGGAGTAGAAGTAAATTTGAAAATTCTCCAGTGAAGTAAAAACACTTCAAAAGTGTATTTAAGGGCCACTTCACCCTTTTTGCAACCAGATCTTATTTTAATAATGTTTGGGAGGCAAGAAACACTTTCCTGGGGTTTTTATGTGGGTAATTTGTGTTTTTAGACATTTTAGTATTGTGATGTCATGGACACTGGGCTCACTGCTGGATTACTACAATGACCATAATGCTTTGCTGCACTCACCCCACCTTGTGCAGAGGGAGAGGGCTGTCTTACTGAGACAACATGTAGTCCAGGAAGGAAGTGAGACCAGTGTCCATGACATCACTGGCACTTTGAAATACTAAAATATCTAAAACCACGTATTACACACATTTAAAAAAAAAAACTAAACAGGACAAGTGTTTCTTGTCTCCCAAACCTCATTAAAATAAGATCTGGTTGCAAAAGGGGTGAAGTGGCCCTTACAGTACAGTACAGTACAGTACAGTACAGTACAGTACAGTACAGTACAGTACAGTACAGTACAGTACAGTACAGTACAGTACAGTACAGTACAGTACAGTACAGTGTAGGCTCTGTCAATATGTTGATTGTCGTTCAGCAGCAGCAGGCAGCAGCTTGGTGGAGGATTTCAGCTTAGCTCACTACAGTAACTAAATGACACTTTCTTCCTGACAAACGACACGCTACGCTACTGCTTTGCAAACGCACGTCTCGTGCCCCACATCCAGTCCAACACAGATTTCTCGCTATTACAGTTTCAGATTAATCTGTGTTTATTGTCTTTTTCACTGAGCAGGTTGCGCAGACAGATTGGACACGAAAAATGGTTTCTCACACACACACACTCTGGGCTGATTCATGAATACATAAAGCAGATTCAGCATTGCTGATGGAAGGTGGAATATCACATTTTATCACCCAGCGCTGTACAACATATCCGCTCAGTGGCTAACAGATGATTCCAACTGCTCATATTATGTGGTATGGATTTCAGATTAAAGTTTTCTTTGTTTTCCCTTTACACTAGTCCACTGTGCTTTCTACTTTGAAAAGCTGAGAGAGATAATGGCCAGTGACAGCACCCTAACACTAGCCCACTGACGCTAACCCAAAATCTGGCAGCAGAGAGGAAGGATACAACTCTTAAAATACCCCCTCTCATGTGGCCTTAATTTGATCAGGGAGACCAAACTGGGGGGGCAATGCTCTTTACACTCGTATAGTTGCACACATTGACACATGGGAGCTGCCTGGGACAATCACAGCTTTGCACTGTTGACTCACAAGCTAGCTCCACAGGAGCAAATGGATGTTAAGTGTCTTGCCGGAGGGAACCTCCAATGTGGTTACTCTTTCATCGTCTCAATGTCGTTGGTGTGACACTCAAGCGATCCCTAAGCCAAGTCTCTAACTTCTAGATGAATGCCACCCCCGCTCCAAGAATAAGCACAAATCAGCTGTTTTAGGGCAGATTCACACTATGGTCCTGGTGCGCACTCTGGACCACTTGGCAGATGTTGTGGTATGTGGTATTGTGAATGCTGTGTACCGTTCACCAGATGTTGTGGTATTGTGAATGCTGTGTACCGTTCACCAGATGTTGTGGTATTGTGAATGCTGTGTACCGTTCACCAGATGTTGTGGTATTGTGAATGCTGTGTACCGTTCACCAGATGTTGTGGTATTGTGAATGCTGTGTACCGTTCACCAGATGTTGTGGTATTGTGAATGCTGTGTACCGTTCACCAGATGTTGTGGTATTGTGAATGCTGTGTACCGTTCCCCGGAGAGGATTACCCAACCGTTCCTGTGACCGCATGGAGTTAGTCTCAGGACCGATTGAAGTGTACTCGGATACGGATCAGTGCAATGCGAAAGCATTTAATGAAGTGTACTCGGGTGCAGTAGAATCAAGGCCAATGTGAATCGTGTCCAGCGGGGAGACCAGGCAATCGTTTTCGGGAACAGTTTGAATCAAACAGACTCAGTGTGAATCTGCCCTTAAGACACTGAAGCATCAGTGAAACAATAAAAGTACACATTACATAAGAAACAAAAGCAAAAAAAAACAAACGGACCTTAATCTTCCACGGGGGGCGTGTCCGTGGGGATAGCCGTGGCTGTGGGACCTACGGGGGATGGGCCTGCTGTCATCGTCCTGTGTGTGGTGGAGCGACGGCGAGCGAGAGTGGGACGATCTGGAGCTGCCTGTACTCTGAAGACTGCTGTCCGGGAACTCCCCATGACGACTCTAGATACACAACATGGGACAGAGAGACAGCAGGTTGGAAAGGGATCAGAAATGTGATATTATGCTTGTATTCATGTCATAGACTGTGCCGTTTACGCCTCTGCGTTGCCTCTGCTCTGACGTCGCTCACTTCACCGCTGTGTTTCCAACCGAGCTTCTGATGCATCGCGCCTGCTTCCGTTTCTAAAAGCCGCCATTATACTCACTCCCTCCGTCTTAGAAATCTATTTCTCTTCAGAAGCGTTAATATTGTCACCTCAACACAGCATAACATCAGAAATGACCACAGAACGTCCGTGTTCAATCATCGCCGATGGCACCTACTGTATATTCAGAGAAAACAGCCGCTAAAAACGGGCCAGAAACAGGAACTGGACTCCAGTGTTTCCTTCTTCCAATTGGCTACGGCCGATCACGTGACACACACGTCGATCTGCACTGCAAGGCATGTTGGGTTACAGGTGCATGATGGAAAGCAGTGTTTATATTTATTTATTTTAAAGCTAGATGTGAGCGCGCCAAAGGTGTGTTAACCTCTAGTGTGTTACGACCCCCTGGTGAAAGTCCATACTGTCAGGTGACAACTCCCCGTGTATCCAACACCATAAATAATTGTTCAGATAAACGAAATGGAAACACTAACCCAGAGAGTCACACACACACACACACACACACACACACACACACACACACACACACACACACACACACACACACACACACACACACACACACACACACACACACACACACACACACACACACACACACACACACACACACACACACACACACACACACACACACACACACACACACACACTCCCCTCCTCACCTCTCCCAGGCTGCTGTGCTGCAGGGCGGGCAGGCTGCGGAGAGAGGGCACAGGGGAGTGTCCCTGGCGGCCTCGCGTCCCCCCCGGGCCCTGCCCGACGTGAACGTGGCTGATGTGGCCGTGGTCAGGGTGGTGGTCCCCGTTCAGGTTGTTGTCACTGGCCGAGCGGAGCAGGGAGCGGGGCGAGGGCAGGGGGCCGGGCGTCGCGCGACGCCGGCTGGTGTAGGAGGGAGTCTCCCTGAAAGGCACTGGAGAGAACAAGCCAGTATGTTATGTTATGTTTAACGGTATTTATTTATGTGACATGGACATCAATCACATTGCACATTGCAAGACTAACTGCAAGAGAATTGTTTTTGTATCCAAAATGAGTTAATAGCACAGGCAGACTCTTCACATACTATAGAGCATGTCTGAAATAAATGTCAGATCTGAAATCGACATGTCAATATGAAATAAATGCTTAAACATGTAGGTAGGTGTAATGTTAAGAGTCCACAGAAGTCAACCTTTCAAGCCTGTTTTCTCAACTCGCTGTTTTCTGCAAGACATTACTCTATAAGCCATATCTCCAAAACTGGTGGGTCAAAATGAACAACGAATATGTCAATTTGAACCTATTTAAAACAATTACTTAGTCTTGGTCAGAAACAGTCACAATTGTACAATTTGTAGATGCGTTGCTTACAGTGTATTAGCACAAGTGCTAGTTTTCATCACCTGTCCACAGGAGGCTTTTCTAAAAATACCATAACACTTTAGTCTAAAAGCCCAATTAAGTAGAAAAAAAGAAATAGGCACTAGAAATTTTACATCAAAATCATACCCATTACATTAATTTGTGAAACACAAGAAACAAAAGTCATTCAAGTAACCGGTCAGAAAGTATAGAGAGCACAGTTCAACAGTTGATTTGATTTCAACCATAGTTTGAGTCCTCTGTAAAACACATTACCACCAGTCTCTAATTTTAGAACTGTAGACAAAGAGTTCCAAAGGTTACATCACAGCAGAGCAGAGCCTTTTAGCCCGTGAACCCAAAAACAAATTAGACGTTTGCCCCGAGACCCAAACGAGATACAGAGATATCAGAGATCCAACGTGAATGTGAGGGAGGGTATGTTTATTTTCCAGTGGATCAGACTATGGCGTCTTGCCAGAAGAGTCACAAAAGCGACAAGGTCTATGGTTTCAGGAAGAACACCAAATAAGGAAATAATAAGGGATGGACCAATTGCTTGGTTAGAAGAACTACCTTTATTATTATTCCACTTTTGTATTTTTTTTCTCCTTTTTTGGGGCGACTAGTACCAGTGGTTGGGAACCCCTGTTTTAGACTCATGAGGACGATTCTATATCTTCTAAATCCAAACATTTTCATGTCCCCCAAGAATTATATGTAATTGGCCGCCGACCCTTATCTGGAAATATGTTTTTCCAGGGATGCCCCCAGAAGCAAAGATTTGAGTTAAAAAATTTCGCTCAGAAAGAATATACGTATATTCAAAGATTTGAGTTAAAATTTTCGCTCAGAAAGAATATACGTATATTCAAAGATTTGCACCACATTTTCACGTTTTTTCAAAAACCCATCTACAAGCTCATGGCGCGGGTTAAGCCTCGTAATGCGAGGTGTTGAAATGTAGACACCCTGTATACACTTAAGGCCAGACGGGGAGGGACGAGTGGCACAGGCGTTCTCGCCTGGATCAGCGACAGGTCTGGTCATGAGGGCGCGGGACGTGTAGCCCACCACAATCACCATAATCCAGGTCTAGTCGCCCACGGACGTGTGCACAAAACAAGCACGTGTGCTACAATTTTACGGGACCGTGCCCGTGAAAATACGCTTGCGTTGTCGCCCCTCAACTTCTCTGCGCGTCCCAAATATACTGTATGTTGGTTTGTTTACTGTTGAGTGACAAAACAATGTTGCATATTAATAAGATAATCATCTGGGGACCCCCCAACATAATTTGGGGAACCTCCCTGGGCGTCCCGACCCCCAGTTTGGGATACACACACACACACACACACACACACACACACACACACACACACACACACACACACACACACACACACACACACACACACACACACACACACACACACACACACACACACACACACACACACACACAAACCTGAGAGTGTGAAAATGGAACACAACACAACGAGTTAAATTAACACTGGGGCGACTGTGGCTCAGGAGGTAGAGCAGGTCATCCAATGATCCATGGGTTGGCGGTTAGAATCCCAGCTCCTCCTGTCTACATGTCGAAGTGTCCTTGATTGCTCCCGATGTGCTGGTTGGTGCCTTGCATGGCTTCCGTTGCAATCGGTGTATGAATGAATGGGTGAATGTAATGCACAATCTATGTAAAAGCGCCTTGGATAAAGGCGCTATATAAATGCACCATTTACCATTTAACACTCAGAGTCCCCTGAATCCCAAATATATATGTATATGTATATGTTGTTACTGCTCGGATGCAATTATTGACTAAATTCATCTGCATAATTCAGTGCTGACAGATTACTCAGTTCAGCAGTTGGGTAGTGTAGTACTTCCTCTATACACTAGATGGCAGAGTTTTCCTTTGTGTTTATGTTCACATGGACAGACAGGAAATACCCAAACCTCTTCAGCAATTCACCTTTAGCAAAGACACTTTCCAGCCAGGCTCATTCATTCCAATGTAAATATCATGAATTTTACACATTAAATACTGGTTCATTTTTGGAACCAGACCTTCAAAATCTCTTCCAAATCCGTCAACAAGGTCTGCCATATGCACTGGAAAAATATGTGTGTGGCATTTATTTTTTAAAACAATGTTTTATCATACAGGAAAACTATTGGTGGAGAGGTTTGTCTAATTATTATGCTTAGCTGTGATTGGACCATTGCAGTTTGGAGAGGGGCTTAGCTATAGGTCAATTGCTGTGCAGATCTGTCTTTTGACTCACCTCATTTTAGACGTGCGTGCGTGCGTGCGTGCGTGCGTGCGTGCGTGCGTGCGTGCGTGCGTGCGTGCGTGCGTGCGTGCGTGCGTGCTACTGTTTAACTTACCAACATCTGATACTTTGTGGGTCTTTATAATTTCAGCCAGATCAAAATTTCCTGCTATGATAGCCACCTGGGGAGAGGAGAAGAGAGATAGCTAAATGTTTTTGAAACAAGTAATCATTACCATATAATGTTAATGAATCCCACTTATCATGCCTATTTCTTCACATGGATCTCAACCCTCCCTCTTTCTCAGTGTATGTTAAAGGTTGACTGAATCTGTATATGAAGCAGCATTGTGGGTACTGTGTAAAGCCAGGTCGTGCATTTTTTTTTGATATTTTCGGGGGGTTTACTGAAACAGTCCACCAGACATTAAACTGAGAGAGTCAGGGAGTGACTTGCAGCAATGGTCCGATGGGCTCATAGTCAGGCATCAGATCCTGCATGTGGTACGTGCCTTAAAACCACTCGGCTGTTTGCGCACAGGACAGCTCATCCTGTGTACAAATACATTAACTTTGATCTGCCCAGCTAATCTGTGTCAATGTCAATTCGACACAGACGTCATCAAGCTGCCAACCCTAGCAGCAATTCAAACTACAGGCCAGATTGACATGCATGCGCAGTAGAATCTGCAGTTTTGCTAACTCAGAGTTGAATGAACATTATACTGTGTGGGATTTACACTTGCTGAATCAACTAAATAAAGGTTATTAGGTAGAACCTTGCAGAATGTTTATATACTATACTATACATACCCTACAGATAAACAATAGGAAATTAATTTTCCAATTTAGATGCGATCACTGTTTTGTGTTGTTTTTTTGCCGTCTTGTCTTCCCATTTTCCTGCATTGGCATTTTTTTTAATTTACAAACAGACAATTTACAGACAGTTTATGAACAAGAATGCCAAGATGAAAAAATATTAAGGATTTTCTAGATAGTAATGTGTACATCCAATACAAATGTTACTTTGTAATAACAATAGGCCTATATGTCTGTAAAATGGTGTGCAATATGTCAAACATGATGGTTTGTATCACAGTATAACCTGAATGTGCTCGGAGTCGTTAGCCAGTTTACAAGCTAATGTTCGTTTACCATAACTTTGCCTCAGTCATGTACAGTACATTCAGTGAATTCATGAATGTTGTCACACTCTGACTCAGTGTGGGGTGTTTGCCGAAAGGCACAGGTTGAAAAAATAGCAAAACTGGAAAAATACAGAAAAATGGCTCCTCTGCTCCTTCACTGAATGCCAGGCAGTGGCAGGTCTCCCTTCTTAAATAGGCTAAGACCCTCCCAACTACCAATTGAATCCTCAATTAACTAATTCCCGGCCAGCAGCGATAGTTCATCAACCGCCACCATTCACCACCATTCTATTTGTCTGTACTCTGTAGAAGAAGACGGCCTCCTCCGCAACCCAAAACAACAATGGTGAAGGTGGTCGCGCCGATCGGACTAATCACTCGCTAAGAGTATTTAGATGCATTCATATTTTAGATGCGCGGTCACGGGGAAGAGCTATTGAGCCACTAAACACAGTCGCTTTATTTATCCAGCGTGATTTGAAATGGAAAACTCTTAAAAAGGCCTAGAAAGGCCTAATCTACCACCTTGCTCTTTTTTCAATGAATTGAGGCTGAAGGGGAAGCAATGGAACACGGAGCTATCACTCGAGGGGAGCTTTGATTAGCGGTAAGCCAACTTTATAGTTTTATCATTAATTAGAGCGCTAATTAACACGTTAAAGGCGTCGTTGGCGGAGTGGGATCTCATTAAAAAGACGTTAAAGGAGTCCTTAGCCAGGGATGAGTTAACCAGATTTTCAAAGACATTTACAATTCATATATATACACATTTTAATGTGTCACATATTACTCAAAGAATTACGCACAACAATAATAATAATAATAACTAGAAAAAGTGCCCCTCGGGGCACAGGTCTCCACCAGGGCAGGTCAGGTTGTGGCCTCCTGGTGGCGCTATAATAGGCCAATGTGAAAAGGGTGCCATTTCTTCATACGCCTTTGATGGCAATTGGATGATTTGAGGCATTTTGTTCCAAAAATGTGTTTTGCAAAAATCAACCTGTTGGTGGCGCTATAACAAGCCAATGTGAAAAAGGTGTGATATATTCCTCAGCCTAGTAAGAAAATGTGTGAAAGATTTCACGTAAATTGCATGCTGCGTTCATGATTTGAGGCTTTTGTTCAAAACGGGGCAATCTTGCAAACTGTGAAAGCCAATTATAGCCAATTAGGATGGAATCTGAAATATCGGACAGATCCGACATGCGCACATGACCATAGAGATACTGTGTAACGATTTGTGAGATTTTTGGACAGAATCTGGATGAGTAATATCAAAAAATGTGTTTTACAAAAGTCGGCCTCCTGGTGGCGCTATAAAAGGCAGATGCGGAAAATGCAGGTCAAAGGTTTGTCCTTGGCCTCTAGGGAGTGTGCATGCAACGTTTCACGCAGATCGGTGCAGTTTTATGTAAAACATGTGAAAAGCTGCCTCATGGTGGCGCTATAACAGGCCGTTCTGGAAAATGTGGGGCAGAAGTTCATCGTTGGCATCCAGGGAGTGTGTGTGCAAAGTTTGGCATCGACCGGGTTAACGGTGCCGGAGATTAGCTGGTAACAGACGGACGGAAGGACGGACACACACACACACACGGACGGAGTGCAAAACATACTCTCTCCCCATGCCTTCGGCCTGGTGGAGACAATAATAATAATGTGGGTACTCAATTTCCCAACAAAACCAAAGTTGCTATGTTCCCTACACAAACCCACAGTTATATGCTCCCTACACTGGAGACAACAATCAAACAAATATAATTCACTGCAACATAAACAATAAAACAGAATAATTGTAATTGTATAATATTATGTATGTAGTGATGGCTGACGTCATACAAACCTGAAAGGCGGTCTGGCTGTTGTAGTTCTTTATGTCTTTATTGCCTCCTCGGAACAGCAACACGCGGGCACAGCTATCCTGAATGACAAACAGACAGGACATGTGTTGAGATCAATCTTGAAAAGCCATGCTTGCTTATGTTTTGCACGCATACTGTATAAACACACACACACACACACACACACACACTCACACGCGCGCACAC
>NC_136810.1:39470803-39560803 GCF_951216825.1 Electrona antarctica
GGCTTCTCTGATGACACACCAGGACTTCCTGTGCAAGTGAAAGATTGAGACAACAGCTAGTGCCCTCTACTGATGCAATTTGTAAATGAAATATGTGTGCCATCTCTCACTTTGATGATGTGGCCTATAGGCCTAGGGGCAGTGGTTCTCAACCTTTTTTTTTATTCCAAGGTCCCCCATAACTCTCATAGATACAGACCAATCAAAGGGTTTATTTGGAACCCTATCAAGGAACTCAAACAAGGTGGGTTATCATGCACACCCCCAGAAATACACTTTTAATCAGTGTTTCCTGATTGGAAAAAGGGTGCTGAAAATGCTGAGCTATGTTAAAAAGTTGCCGTAGCATGCCGTAGCATCGCTCCGATATGTGGGCATAGAAAGGGTGCAGCTACCCCGTAGAGGTGGAGATATCCATAACCTCCTCCTGAGAAGGGAGGCTTATTGGACCTACACCCTCCGCACACTACAACCCCATGGACTAAATGAGGACTATGAGTTATCTGCCTTCCTGTAAACCCTGTAATAGTGAGCAAGGACTTTGCAATCAGATTCCCCTGTGTGAACTGTATGTTGATCTTTCATTTTATTTTGCCGGTTTATCTTGCTGTTTTATTTCTCCTCTTGAGATGCATGTAATACTTATCTGGACGTGTCAGTTTCCTGGGTTCATCCACTTCAATTCGTCCGAGAGTCATTGAGTGATGTATCTTCAATGTGAACCTTTATTTATCAGAGCCCGTATACGTCCTCTTTGATATTGTTCTGACCAACACTATTTTGGAGCAGATTGCCCAAACTGTAAACTACTTTTGGTACCAAAAGCTTTTTTTTTTTTAAATCTTAAAAACAAAAAATATTGCAAAATCTCTAATGTATTTAAAATATTTAAAATATTTATAAAATATATAAAAAATATTAAATCAGTCTGCAACAAACTAAAAACCAACAAGTTCTCTTGAAACTGTTTTTTGTTTTTGAAACTGTTGTACTATTGTAAATGATGGTGGTTATTCATATGTATTGTCATGTCACTTATTGGTGTTTGTAAATTACCTACCCAGTCAACATCAGTCACGTGACTGACCTAGATCAGGGTTCCCCAATTAATTTTCCTCGAGGGCCATATTTTGACTAGGGTACCAGGCTGGGGGCCGAGTCCGCACGCGTGAGGTCGAGGTCTTGCCCTGAAAATTCATTTTCAGGGCAGGACCCCATTTGAAAAGGATGCCCAGTTTGACATGCATAGGCTACTGACCCCCATTTAATGCCATTTATATCTGGGACCCCCCCCAAAGAAATTCTTCCGCGGGCCGCAAGGGGGCGCTCCGCGGGCCGCAAATGGCCCGCGGGCCGCCTATTGGGGAACCCTGACCTAGATAAAAGGGAGGTTGTCACATACTAACAATTATCACCTGATGAAGGCCGCCTGCGGTCGAAACGTCGTGTCTTATATTATGGTGTTTCAATAAAAAGAAAACACCATTGGAGCAATCCTGTGTCCTCTTCTTTTCACTGTACTTGCCTTGGTCCGGCACCAGCCAGGAACCATGGCTGAGGGAAGTAGGGGTGCTGGGGGGGCTGTAGCACCCCCTCCCCCCAGGCACAGCCCCCCCTCGAACAGGAGGGGAAGAAAAAAAAAAGATAAATAAATATGCTGTATCACAGTATTGGCACCTTATCCTGGTGAATTGCCTGTGTCAGTTCGTTCATATAACTTGCGTGTGGAGAGGGAAAGTAAAGGCCACGTTTGCGAGTGAAAATGCGCTAAAATGCGCGTGCATGATGCGCGTGCACGCGCATTTTTGCGGCGCGCGCTACGCGCGCGCACCCCCTACTAGACGCTCAGCCCCTGCGAGTGTAAAGTACTTCCCGCGGGCCTGCCAGGAACTGGATGTGCGCAAAGCCACCTGCTTTTTAAACTATGTTAAAAAGTTGTCCCATCTACCATTGTTAGATAGGTCTAGATATTCAGATAAGTGCAATATTGGCGATATAGTGAAAATAGATTTTCCGATAATGATGGCACTAATTTGCATAAAAATGGTAGATGGGACATTTCGACAACTCAGTCAGTGATAGATCTTCATTATGCACACAGACTTTGATTCGATTGTTTTCAATTAAAAGAACACCCAGTTTCAACTTGATCTGGGTCTGGTCCACAAGATTCGATACACCACCAAGATACCCATGTACCTGTCTAGATACTTCCTTAATGTTAACGAAGTCCACACCCATGTACAACCCAGATTCGGCACAAACAAGGGACTAAATTATTTTCGCTCCTATGCCACCAAAATGTGGAACGCCCTACCAACAGTCATTAAGACATGCGAATCCCTTGACTCCTTCAAAACCGCTCTCAAAGGGCACCTACGGACGGCTGCAATTCGAAACTGGCCCCCGTAAAATCTGAATCCCCCCACCCCCTTTTTCACTCACTGTTATTATGTTTCTTTTCCCTTTTTACCTCCATTATGATGAATTCCTGTACTGTTCTTTGTCTATATAGAAGTGTCTATTTGTACGTCTCTAAATGTTTTGATGAATTGAACATGGTGGACCCTCTTGTAAACAAGTGTAATGCTTAGTTGGGTCGTCCACTCACAGTTAACAGCCTTTGTATTGAGTTTGTGCTTGAAATGTACTGTAATTCTGCAAACTGTTCAAATCAATCAATCAATCTTCATTATAATAAAGTACTATAGACGAATAACAGTTTAAGTCCAAATTTTATTCTGACCCCTCCACGAAAAGGCCTCGTTGTCCTGACATCATTTATACAATATGGATAATTAGTGTGGACTTAAACTGCTATTCGTCTATAGTACTCAAGGATACATAGATAGGTTAACAGCAGGTGTTAACAGGTCTGATGAACATTGCATGATTGGTCTTTCCTGTGGTACAGTCCGATAATAACGCTTAACACCCATATACATAAATACCTACGGCTAATAGCCTATAGCTAAATGTTAATTCCCCCTACAGTATGCAGATATACACAGTACACACACAGGCCCACCGAATACAGACACAAACATACACACATGCATGCGATGCGGCGTGGCGTGTTGTTCTTCCTCGCCCCATTATTAACCCTATCCCTGACCCTATAACCCTAACCCTGACCACATATGCGACGCCACGTAGTCGGAGTAATGGGATGCCGGCACGCACACACCTATTTCTGATGAGGTTACTGGGCAGAATGATCAACGTTTCCACAGTGTTTGGAGCTGTGTGAGGAGCTAAACGTGGCTATTGAGCAGTGAGCACACATTAGTGAAATGAATATTAGGGAATTAACAAGCATGCTAATTCAAGCAGGTGTGCGTGGGTGTGGGTGGGTGGGGTGTTTTCCCCTCCATTAGGCTGTTTAACAGGGTGACATGTGCATTTATAGCGGAATTGTGTGTATTGAAGAATAAATTCCACTACAGACTGTGGAACAGGGGCTGACCAGCTGCCCCATATACCGGCTACCGAATGGTGATCGCGGCTTAATTGACGATGACACACTGGACTGGCTTGCTGCTACAGAGCTGAAGGTCAAAGGTCATACAGTACGACAAAATGTTGGAGGAAAGAGATACCTGGGCAAAATAAATGGGGGAGGTGTGTTTGTGTGTGTGTTTGATTGATTGATTGATTGAAGTATCTATTAACAGTTTGCAGAATTACAGTACATTTCAAGCACAACTCAATACAAAAAACTGTTAACTGTGAGTGGACGACCCAATAAAGCACTACACTTGTTTACAAGAGGGTCCACCTTGTTCAATTCATCATAACATTTAGAGACATACAAATATACACTTCTATATAGCCAAAAAGATCTCACCTGTACACGTGTGAACTTTGTGAAGTGAGGGGCGCTAATATATTAAAGTCTAACTCATGTTGATTAGGTGATGTAATGGTGATATAAAACAAACGGTGCCAACACACACATTAAATGCCATTAACAATAAAGAGACAATATGACGTAATGAGGGACAATATGACGTACATTTTCCCTTCATTGTCAATGGCATTTTTAAAACAAACATTGAACTAAAAACAAACATTAAACCTGTATATAGGAAATCATCATCATAAAGGAGGTAAAAAGGGAAAAGAAAACCTATATATGCTGAGGGGAAAAAAGGGTGGGTGGGGGATTCAGATTTTACGGGGGCCAGTTTAGAATTGCAGCCATCTGTAGGTGCCCTTTGAGAGCGGTTTTGAAGGAGTCAAGGGATTCGCATGTCTTAATGACCGTTGGAAGGGCGTTCCACATTGTGGTGGCATAGGAAAAAAAAAAATTTTGTCCCTTGTTTGTGCCAAAACTGGGTTGCACATGGTGTTTTTAGCTCCCTCTGGTGTTGTGGGTGTGGACTTCGTTGACATTAAGGACGTTTTTAGACAGGTACATGGGTATCTTGGTGGTGTATCGAATCTTGTGGACCAGACCCATTGCAAGATGCTGTACTCTGTCGTCAACCCTAAGCCATACCAGCCTGTCAAAGTAGGCAGGGGTGAGGGGCGAGGTAGGTTCGGGGAGTGAGTGTATTTTTTATTCATATTCTCCTATGTTCAGCGACATAAAATAAACAAACAAATATTAGAAGGACAATATCAGTCAGTAGAAACAAGGACGGGTGTTCTCAATGAATCTATCATGGTTAAGATGGAGTTTTAAGTTACAAACAAATTAGAAAGTGAAATATCCCGAGTTTAAATGGTTAATCACAATTATTTGAGTGACAATTAAATGTCATCATCGTGACAAGCCTAGTGTGCACTACATTGTCTATAATATTACTACTGTAGACAGTAACTGATAGACTAATTAGAGAGCCAGAGTTTCAAGCTACTGCACCAGACAGCGTAATATTATTGGGCCGTGCCTCCTGGTACTGTACTTGATCATCTTGTGAAGTAGAACATTATTGATGTAACATTGCTACAGTACATGCAATAACATTATTGTCTGCCATTCAATGCTGCTACATCAAACAGTTGCAAGTACTTTTCCACTATGTAAGTATATTTGCTTTGTTGTACCAACAATGCCACTATCATAGGATGAAAGCTTTATGCTGCAATATACTGTAACACCTCATCTAAAAAACACATTATCAACGCAAATAAATACACATTACAGATTCTAATCAATGTCTACCCACACAATGTTCACTATTATGTAAGCGCATGCATCCAACAAATGTACAGTACATGCTTTTCTTTTTCTTTTTTCTTTTCTTTTTTTTGGGGGGGGTAGATGCAATGACACACATCATCTGATGATAATGGCAAATTCTGCAATTAGTAGACTACTTGGCCGATACTCAGCCCAAGGTTACCAAATAAATCGGCACTGTACTTTTCAGCAAGTCACAAGACACGTTTTTTGACCCCCACCCCAAAAAATGTAATAAAAATAAAAATAGAAATAAACAAACAAATATGCAAATATTTGCATATCGATGATACCATATGCGGACTATTTGCAAGTAATTTGCTATGTGCAATTAAAAGAAAAAGTAGATTCTATCTTATTCCCATTCCATCGGTATGCAACTGGAACAGTGCTGAGTCAGCAGCAGTGCATGGGCTTCACACTGCCCGCACGTGCCTCTCAGGGCTCAAGCGCTCTGCCGACAGGCGACGGCACGCCTGCCTTGGAAAATCAAGATTCAACTAATCCGTTGTTTGCCGACAGCCTTTACATCTTTCACATACACTCCTTTGTCTACCATGATGTCTTGAAGTGTATTCACTGTTACTGACTGTACATGCATCAAGTCTACAGAAACACTTTTACTCTTCCGAATTATGGTGTGAAAAGGCATTCAAATGAGTTAGAATCACACCCGTGTGAACTTTGTGAAGTGAGGGGCGCTCTTATCACCATACAGCATCTCATTTCGGCCAATCACAATTTGCGTCCTCACTTTTCCGTCTTCACTTTTCTGTCCTCACTTTACGTTTACAGCCAATCAAATCATCGCTACGGAGTGCTCAGCCAATAAAATCATCGCTGTATGGGGTACATACAAACACACAAAGCTGGGCATAGCACCCCTCAAAAAGCTTATTGTAAATGATTGGTGTTGATGTACAACACTGATGTAGATCCTGTACTGTGCTGACTTAAATAGTGGTTTTGCAGCATTGAGAATCATGATAATGTAGACAGAGTTGCATGGGGAGATCTTTAATAGATGTGGATCATGGACTTCATGTGAACAGCCTATGATGTCAGTCATCTTTGACATACCTATGGCTCCAAATGTGATCAATGTCTTAGCCCGGTCTGAGCCCCATTGACTTCCATAAATTAAATTAAGGTTAAATATTTAAAAACCATATGTGACAAATTAGTTGAAGTACACTGGCAGGGTGCATTCAATGCTTAGCGTTAATCAGTCCAGTCATTTGCGAGATTAGCTCTGGACACACACACAGACTGACCCTCTAAAAGATGGCTAGCGCCTCCCGCAAAGCATGGTGTCAGCATATAAAAAATCGTTGCATAATCAGATGTGGTAAACAGTCCTTTTTATGCATGCATTACACGTAATTCACACCACAAGCAGCGAGTGAAATTCTGCAGTGCAGGTCCGAGTGCCGCAGGGTTAGGGGTTCAGAGTCTTGCTCAAGGAGACATCGACACTAACTCTGGGGGAGCCCGGGTTCCAGCCACTCTACCCCTGAGCCACCACCGCCGAACATCTTGAGAAACGGTTTAATTGATACCAAGGTACCTATTTCATTGTCTAATGTCCTATGTTTGTGCACATGTTTTATATTTGTTTTCTATTTCAATTATATATAAAATATTGAGCCGGCCAACTCAGTGACTTACATCTGGTCTCATTATTTACCCCTCTGGCTCCAGTAGACGAACCTAACTAGTCCAACGTCTAACCCTTCATTGTAATTTGGTAACTGTTCTACACTACCTATACGACACAGGTGTTACATGCACTGTGAGCTTGTAGATCTGCTATTTTTGAAAAATCGTGAAAATGTGGCGCAAATCTTTGAATATATATTGTCACAGTGAACATTTTAACTCATATCTTTGCTTCTGGGGGTCCCTGAAACAACACATTTTCAGATGGGTCAGCGGCCAATTACATCTATAATTTTGGGGTCCTTGACATGAAATATTTTGAGAATCACTGACAGAAACAGGTTTTTCAGAAAACCTTCATGATTTAGAAGACATTTTGTATAGAATCTGGTCTCAGTCCTAAATGGGTTAAGTAATAATGTTAATTGAAGGAAAGATATAACAGCGCATAAGTACAGACACTCGCAGTTGTTCAATGTTAATGAATTCTACTGTACAACTGCTAGTTTAACGCTTTATCAATATTCACTTTTCATTAGTGTGCATGTCAATGTCAGACCACAGTGTGGTTCTGGATGGCTGATGCTCTATCTCGCCGCTCTACGGTAGCGGTAAAGTTGAAAATATTGCTCTGATACTCATACTGTACTGGTCTTTGATGACTTCTTAGATGAAATCTGTCAATTAAGACGTGAGTTTGAAAATGACGTGTAAGAGCATGGCCACACATGCTTTATATGCATTGTTGTAGCCAACGCAAGCAGAGGCTTCCCATTTCCCAAGTTGTCTTGCGGGTTGTGGGCATTCCTCGTCAGAGCCGGCAATGTGCAACAGGGTTCTTCACCCTTTTGATAACATAATAATAGTGGTTCTCAAACCGTTTTATGTCAAGGATCCCCAAAAGTCCAGCAGCAGACAGGCTTCTTTTGGTTAAAGTGAGAAAGAGTCAGAGTACTTCCTTAGCATAGAGCAAGACAGCTGCTCGCTTTCTGCGCCATCTCACAACGCCACGGACCGCCTCACGGAACCTAGCACCGCACAGCCCTGTCCGGCTGTCCTCCAACCTCAATCGGCCCTGCATTACACACGCCAAACATTCTAACAATCATCTTAATTAAATTAATTTGCGACAAAAAAAACCATCTCCCTGCAAATCACGTGTCACCAGTGTCACCAGTGAAATGCATGTTGGGACGGACACAGATTACACACTGAACATCATTTGCTGTTCATATATTCAGAACGGGTAAGGACTAGTATACCAAATTTCCCACCCGTCCAGCGTCCACCTCGACTGCCGGACTATGCATTTAGCCGCAGACCCCATTTGAAAATATGTTGTGCCAGGGACCCACATAAACAATTTTGTTGTTGTTGTTGTTGTTGTTGTTGTTGGATTAGATTTAGTATTCTGCTGTCCATAATATAAATGGGGAGACAATAGTGGTGAGAGACGAGTGAAACCTACAGTATGGTATGATCTGAATAGCCACTCTTAAATACATTCTCTCAATGGGATAACGACTAGCGTGAAATAATAGTTAAAGTAAACTGTTCATTTTGCTGGGGAACCCCTGGAACCCCCTCAAGGACCCTTGGAGAACCACTGCCCTAAACGATATGCTGATTAGTGAGATCACGCTACAGGAGTAGTAGATAGAGCTAAACTAAATAAAGCTGTGGTGTTGAGGGTCTCCCTAATGAGGTCCTTATACAACTCCAATATGTTGAATAATTTACATTGCCTATGTTTCAAACATGCTTTCAGAATGGTATTATTGTCTCCACCAGGCCGAAAGCATGGGGAGAGAGTATATGTTTTTCCCTCTCCGGTATTTCATATTCCATCCTAATTGGCTAACATTGGCTTCCAAAGTTTGCAGGATTGGCCCGTTTTGAACAAAAATCATGAACGCAGCGTGCAATTTACGTGAAATCTTTCACGCACTTTCCTACTAGGCTGGGGATTAAATCCCCCCCTTTTCACATTGGCCTGTTATAGCGACACCAACAGGTGGATTTTTGCAAAACACATATTTTGAACAAAATGCCTGAAAGGGATGCACACGCAGATTAAACACCAACGGACCGACATGCGGAAACAATGGTCGGACATGCGGTCGGACATGCGGTCGAATGTGCGCTGCTCCCGTGCTTGCGGTTAGGGTTAGGTTAGGGTTTGAGGTAGGTTGTCGGTCTAATGACAGTCGGACCAATAGTATGTCTAAACTAAAGCCTGCACCCACCTCAAATCATCCAATTTGCCATCAAAGGCGTAAGAAGAAATGGCACCCTTTTCACATTGGCTTATTAAAGCGCCACCGGGAGGCCACAATAACCTGACGTGCCCTGGTGGAGACCTGTGCCCCGAGGGGCACTTTTTCTATACAAGCCAAGGAGGATGATGGTTTGCGTGCGTGCGTGCGTGCGTGCGTGCGTGCGTGCGTGCGTGCGTGCGTGCGTGCGTGCGTGCGTGCGTGCGTGCGTGCGTGTTCGTCTACCAGTCCAGGGCTAATTTTGCAACCTGCTGGACCGATCAGTGCTACAGTTCTTGCACGCTGCCGGTAGACCAAGAAAGCGCCTTCACATATTTGCGTCCCATGTTTACTTTCCCTTAAAATAATGGAAGTCAGGCCTGAAATCCGACCCAAATATGCAGCCATAGTCATATGCACGAAGTCATAGACACATCATAAACCCTGACACACGGCAAGATGTGCAGACCATTGTTTACAATTTCTACAGCCTCACTGGAGGTGTCAATGTGATGTGGCTCAGACCAGAATGAAGTGTGATTAGTGTCATTAGATGACTGATGTCAGAATCAGACTTTATTGTCACACTTTAAAAATATTTATACAGTAAAAGAAGGGTGGAATTCATTTGCCGTGTAGCCTAGTGCTCCTCAGACTTACAGTTCATTAATAAAATCACACCCGTGTGAAGTGAGGGGCGCTCTCATCATCATTCATCATCATCATACATCATCTCATTCCGGCCAATCACAATTTGCGGCCTCACCTTCGTCTTCAATATTTGTGCTACACAAACACTCAAAGCTGGCCATTCATTGTCAATGGCATGCAATGTTTGTGTTACACAAACACTCAGAGCTGGCCAATCATTGTCAATGCCATGGCATTCAATGTTTGTGTTAAGACAATGTTTGTGTTTACACAAACCCTCAAAAGCTGGACAAAAAACAAACTAGAAAAAGTCTCCACCAGGAGGCAAAATGGCAAAATGTTTAGGAGCAATATAAACGTGTGTGTGTGTGTGTGTGTGTGTGTGTGTGTGTGCGTGTGCGCGTGCGTACATGCGTGCGTGTGTGTGACGTGGCTTGGCCTGTTGTAGCGCCACCATGAGGCTGATTTGAAAACTGTCAAGTGGCATTTCTTCCAAAGCCTAGTGGGAATATGCATGCACAGTTTCACCACAATCGGACGCTGCGTTGAGTAGTTGTGGCGATTTGTACAAAACGGGTACAAAGCGGGCTACTCCTGAAAAGTTTAGAAGCCAATCGTAGCCAATGAGGGTGGATTATGAGAAATCAAACAAACCCGTCTTGATCACATGACTATGGAGAGCATGTGTACCGATTTGCGTGAAATTTGGATAAAATCTGAAGGAGTAATAGAAAATGTGTTTTACATATGTCGGCCTCCTGGTGGCGCTATAAAGAGCAGATGTGAAACATTCCAGGCAAAAGTTTTTCCTTGGCCTCTAGGGAGTTGGCATAAAAAGTTATCCACAGATCCGTGCAGTTAGAGGTAAAAACACTTTTCTGCCAGTTATAGCACCACCATGAGGCTGAGTTGAAAATGTTCATGTGGCATTTCTTCCTCGGCCTAGTGGGAATGTGCGTGCACAATTTCACGGAAATCACACGATGTGTTCATGATTTGCAGCATTTTGTTTGAAACTGAGCACTCCTGCTTGCTTTGGAAGCCAATCTTAGCCAATCAGGATGGAGTCTGAGAAATCTGAAAGACCCGTTTCGTTGAATGGCTCTACAGAGACTGTGTACCAATTTGCGTGATGTTTGGACAAAATCTGTAGGCGTACTGTCCAAAAACTTGTTTTGCACAAAGCGGCCTCCTGGTGGCGCTATAACAGGCCGTTCTGGAAATTTTGGGGCAGAGGTTCATCGTTGGTATCCAGGGAGTGTGTGTGCAAAATTTGGCATCGACCGGGTTAACAGTGCCGGAGATTAGCTGATCACAGACGGACGGACGGACACACGGACGGACGGACGGACGGAGTGCAAAACATACTCTCTCCCCATGCCTTCGGCCTGGTGGAGACAACTACAGTATATCACTGTCATAGACTGGCCATGAAGCTGCAGGAGCCATATGGGAGGCACACTGTCATTAAACCCTGTCTTGTTCTAGCTGTAATTTTATGTGAATTAATTGTCAAATTAGTCAGTTAGTTTTGCAAACACACCGTCTGCATGCTCCCATGTTCATCTGTCTGCAAATGAATCATTTGTGCTAAATGTCAGCTCGTTGCATCTGGTGCCTCTGATTCATTCTGTAATTGACATATCCGCCAAACTTGCTACACACATAGCAGAGTAGGAAGGAAATTGTCACAGTATGAGGCTCTGTGGCGTCATTCAAAGCCTGAACCTGTGCTGTGAACCATGAATTAAATAGCTCACATGTCCTTGGAATGAGTTTGGACGCGCACAGCCCGACAACCGCACACACACGCTGCAAATAGCTGCATCTCCTCCTCCTGTCCTGTCTGTCTCTATGACTGTGGTCCATCCGTGACACTGTGACCATGCACGTACTATATTAGATTGCCTCGCTGCAGGCGTATATCTATTCTACGTCCGAGCATAGACATGGTGACGCCCTGCCTGCCTCTGATTGGCCTACCGACACTACAGAATGCCGCTGGTCTCACCAGACTGTCCTCCGTCCGAGGTGGGAAATAATACAAGTACAAGAGAATGACAGCTTGGCACGCACGACAGTAACATGTAACTTTTATTTTTGTAGAAGATGCAAACTTTGCTTTGATTGAATGAGTGATTGAATGAACACGTATGTATTATTTGATTTGGGTGTGTTCTAAATTAAAGTGTTAGTGTTGATTATCGAATATTAATCTAATTATAGTAAACTAATACTATTAAAAAAGATAAAGATCAAGGGAAAAGAGACCTTTTTACAGTACAATAATGTTTCAAGTTTACACTGTAAACTGTACACTGTACACACTGTACACACACAAAATAAACGGCATAAACAATATATCAGTTTGCCTCTTCTACAAAACATAAAAGTTACTGTCGCGAGTGCCAAGCTGTCATTCTCTTGTATTATATCGTATTATTTATTTATTTCCCACCACAGAGTAACCTCTTGGCAGACTATCCAGCATATAGCTATCCACCTCGGAGGAAAGTCTGGTGAGGCCGAAAGTGTCGGTAGGCCAATCAGAGGCAGGCGGGGCGTTACCATGTCTATGCTCGGATGTAGAATAGATATACGCTCGCTGCAGTGGCTGGGCTGTCAAGTGTCAATTATATGAATGCGCAGCCTAAACCTTAATGTAACCTATGTGGTACTGGCTGTATGCCAGCCTAAACCTTAATGTAACCTATGTGGTACTGGCTGTATGCCAGCCTAAACCTTAATGTAACCTATGTGGTACTGGCTGTATGGTTTACCTATCAGCCTAAACCTTAATGTAACCTATGTGGTACTGGCTGTATGGTTTACCTATCAGCCTAAACCTTAATGTAACCTATGTGGTACTGGCTGTATGGTTTACCTATCAGCCTAAACCTTAATGTAACCTATGTGGTACTGGCTGTATGGTTTACCTATCTCCGATGCGGTCCCCACTTGCGCTGGCACGGCACATTTGGCATTCGAGCGACGCGTCGGGTTTATCTTTAAACGAGGACGAGACGAGGAGATTGCACATACCGTAACTCCAGAAAGACATGGGCCTGCTGTAGATTAGGCTACAGTAGGGCGTAGGCTACCCATGTTGGGAGACTTGACTCTCCAGCTGCAGCAGTCCACTCTGCACAACTCTCCAACGTCCCTCCAAGTCATGAAAATATTCCAGCACAGGCAGCGCAAATCCTCGCATGTACTGTATGCGCTCATGCAAAACACTGTTTAAATGGCTTAAGCATCTACTGTAACTTGCAACATTGTTTTTAATTGCGCAATTTTAATTGCTTGTACACTTATCCTACCAGTTTCATATGACATGCCTTTACAAAATATATTTTTTTCACATGTATAATATGTATTAGTTTTATATACATTTTAGAAGTGTGCTTCGTGCAACTCAAGCTCTTCTCCTCTCCTCCAGCTCTCCTGTTCCACTGCCTGCTTGTTGCCTGCCTGCCGCCTGCCCTGCCTGCTGTCAGTCTCCATGTTTGTTTTCCTTGCCACCTTCCCCATTCTACAATTCACTATATTGTGAATAAATATCGTAAACTTGCTCCTGTGTTTGGCTCTGCTTTTGGGTTCAACTTTCTGCAAACCACGACATAAATGTAACTTTGCAACAGATTAGCACACCTGAGTGAGCACATATGACCACTTACTGGGAGGCCTAAACCTCGCTTGCACACGTGTGCATATGTACTGCCTGTCTGAAATAGGGAGATGAATGGAGGCCTGAGACCCTCAACAGCTGTCCCTTTGCCAATTAAGGAAGTTAATTAGAGAGCAAAACATCCATCTTCCTGTATATCTCTGATGTCTTCGTTTATAAACCACTCCAGCAGGCTAGTCTGCCTTATTTGGCTGCATGTAAAATCACTGTGTTAATTAGGCTCATGAGAGAGTAAAAATGGACACAAATTGATAAGTGTCTCAGAGTTAAACATCGAGGATTTTAGGAGAGAAGCACAGAGCGAGTTAAGTCTAATGTGTGACAGTAATGACGATGCAGGTCATTCATGTTTGAATAGTATGATGGATGGCTCCTCTCACAGCTCTTGCTTGCCTAGACATCCAGAGATTCATTGTTACACGTTTACAATAGAATGAGCAAACGGTGCACGCTCTCTTCTAAATTAGACTGCGGGTCGTCTCGGGCAATATTCCAATACAGCAATGAGAGCTTGCCACTGTACAAACAGTGCTCCTGACACCGATGACATGAAGTGAGGGACTGATAATATAGACTGTGAATAATCTAACGCAGTGGTTCTTTTATATATATATATATATATAATATATATATAATATATATATATATATATAGATTTGTTTTTAATAATTTTGTATCCCACGACTTTGTACCCCATTTTTTCACCCAGTGTCAATTATCTAATGTAATCCTGGGCTCTACACTCCCTCTCCACCTACCTGCTTACCTGGGGAGAGCCGAGAGTCCAAGCCGCTTTTTTCACCTGACAGTGGGGAGTTTCCCCGATTGGATGTAGCACGTGGAAGGAGCACGTTATTCCAACCAGTTCCTTTCCCCTCCATCAGGCGCCCCGGCTGGCCAGGGGGAGGCAGTTTAGAGACCAGGATTACTGCATGTTTTTTGACTGGGAGAACATGCAAACTCCACACAGAAAGGCCCTTTCGCCAACCCCGCCTTGGGTATGGGGCTGGGCACTGATGACGTGGAGGAGAGAACACGCTCCCAGCGCCCACAGCGTTCCCCGCGGGAATCGAACCCAGGACCTTCTAGTTGTGAGGCGACAGTGCTACCGACTACGCCCCCCTCGAGCTTGTGGATTATAAACCATACAAATCTTCATGGGAGTCCCCACCCAGTACAAAATATTTTCAGATGAGGGTCTGACGCCAAATACATATAAATGTAGGGGTCCATGACGTGAAAAACTGATCGAACATAATGTGTTGGAAAATGCAAAAAACATAACCTCAGTAGGTCATGTGCTGGATAAAAAAAGAGTACATATAAGGATAATAATACTGGAATTAAAGCTCTCTTTATTTGTGACATTCCTCTGGCCCGAGGAAGACAAACCCTATATATACTGCACAGTAGCTGATCCTTCAATTTGTCATAGTTCACGCTAAATCAACACACATGACACTCCACAAGAGGCTTTCTAAATTGTAGATGGAGAGTTACAGAAAAGCCATAAAGCTGCCGTTTACTAATGCACTGCATACACTATACAGTACATTTAAGTTTGAATATTTCTTATCGTTGCCGACAGGAGGAAAACCTTGTACAGTATGTCCAACATTGGTACTTTTCCGAAAATGGAAAAAATGGAAAAAATGTGCTCCAATGGATCACAGCTCACAAGCTCTTGTTAATTCTTTTCATTGGCATACCACTTGTAAAAGCCACAGACACACTTGAGCTTGTAGATCGGGTACTGTTGTGTGACACTATAGTTTGACGAAGCAGGGTATTCATTTACGTAAAAACATAAAATGTTTAAATATGGAGATGGACAAGGTTTCATAGGTCTACCCGACAGCACTGTTGCTGAATGAGACAAAACAGGCAGCTGCTGAAGTGACTATACAGTTGGAGGCCATCGATATTGTCCTTTTCTTTTTGCTGAGGTTTGCGTGATCTGCGCAAAAGGACAGTTAACCCATTTTGGGCGGGAACCCCTTTTGGTGTTTTAAACATTATGTTATAATTTAGCTATTGAAAAATAGCAGATCTACAAGCTCATAGCGCGCCACTCGGTGGCGCGCTATGAGCTTGTAGGTCTGCTATTTTTGAAAAATCGTGAAAATATTTATTTCAGAAAACTGGAGGATTTAGAAGGATTTTTTTTTAATTTTGAGGTCAGGCCTAAATGGGTCAAATGATAAGGGACAATATCGGTGGCACCCAACTGTACACTGTACTATCCCTCAACTTGTTGCTGTCCTTTTCATCCCCTCCCCCCTCTCTATACATCTCTCTCTCGTGCTGTATTCCTATGCTGTCTGTTTTGGGAAGTGGACATTGTGATGGCTGTGGTCACGTGTGTGCTACAGTGTATACAGTATATTAAGTATTGATGTCTTGCTCCCTAGACCCCTGCTGACAAGTGCACAAACACACTGCAACCATACCGTGTACACACACACACACACACACACACACACACACACACACACACACACACACACACACACACACACACACACACACACACACACACACACACACACACACACACACACACACACACACACACACACACGTGCACACTTGCATATTTTACATGTTACATAATACATGAGAGAAGAGAGAGACATCATAGAGAGACATGAAGGGAACAGAAGAGAAGGCTCATTTAATGTTCATGAACTGTACTCTACTTTAACGACCTACCAAAGCATCAGTGAGCGTACAGTAGTTCTCTCCACAACAACGTTATCCTGCTCTCTGTTTCTCCTCCTCCACCGAACCACAACCCAAACCACTATAGAACAGCACACTGAGAGGGGCATGTCTCAGGGATTCTGGGCTGTAGCAATTCCTCTGCTCACTTTCAACAGAGTAGCTGTCAACCTTAGCTTAATTATAATAAGTACTATTGACCAGTGCCACACCTGTGATGATTATTTTTTTATGTATATGATGTATTACCTTGTTTTTGTTCTTGCTTACTGCAAGTTGCTCTGGATTAAGAGTGTCTGCTAACTGCAGAAATTGTAAATTGTAATTGTAAATTGTAAATGAAGCACTTGAAATGAGCTAAATATTACACTAAACTAAATATTCAAATCCTCCTCAACAGAGGGTGTATTTCCAGTGATCAATGTTTGTTTATGTACAACATACGGCCGAGAGAGAGAGAGAGAGAGAGAGAGAGAGAGAGAGAGAGAGAGAGAGAGAGACAGAGAGAGAGAGAGAGAGAGAGAGATTAACACCTGCCACCAGGTGGTTTATTATGCATTCAGACTCTAAAATGAACTAATATAATACGGTGGATGCTGGCAACCAAAACACCAGACAGCAATACGAGTAGCCTATAACAATGCTTTGGCAATAAAACAGTCAAGTTGAAGTTGACACCATTATTAGTGAAATGCTACCATAACAGCACCATAAGCTCTACTGTACAGTATATGCCCAAGCTCCACTTTCAATCATTCTCTCAAGAGGCTCCGTCCTAATACAGTGCACTTAGTAATCTGATGAGTGATGGGCCCAATTGAAACTGACACACACACACACACACACACACACACACACACACACACACACACACACACACACACACACACACACACACACACACACACACACACACACACACACACACACACACACACACACAGCATGTAGTCAGTCATACGACATAAAAGTGTACATGAACAATGCAAATCCACGCCATAAGAGAGAGCATCATATCTACATCATGCACAGAACTCATTACCTGGTTGTAGAGAGCACAGACGTGCAGGGCGGTGTTTCCAGATGCATTCTGGGCGCTCATATCTGCTCCGTAGAACAGAAGGTGCTCCAGGTGCTGCACGTGGCCGTGGCGACATGCCTGTGGGAGAGACAGACTTTTATATAGTGTCTGTCTGTCTGTCTGTCTGTCTGTCTGTCTGTCTGTCTGTCTGTTGCATTGTCAATTACAGTGGTTTTCAACCAACGGTCTGGGGACCACCAGTTGTCCTTGAGGTGAGGGGGTTCCAGGTGGTCCCCAGCTAAATGATGGACTTGGAACCAAATGGACCCTTGGAGAACTCTATCTCTTGAGAGTGTAAAATGAATGTTACGTAGACAGAACTAGAATTGCATTTTATGTCATAGTTTCATGATATAGATACTCCACTGTTACGTTCTTTGCTTACGCATGTTTCATGATAACTAGTTTTTATATGTGATGTATGCCATGCTTTTTGTTATTGATTAATGTAAATCGCTCTGGATTAAGAGCGTCTGCTAAATGCCTAAATTGTAATTGTAAATTGAGAGTGTAAAATGAAACCAAATTAAGCCCTAACCACACCAAAGGGTCAAGACGGTTTTAGCGTTGTCCCATGTCTTGTTGCACGTTGACCCACGTTGACCCTAGTGATTCAACGCATGGAATTCAATGGCCCAAACCGTGTTAACTCCTTGCAACCGTTTGGACCCAAGGAGTTGCATGGGTTGGTGACCCTTTGGTGTGGTTAGGGCTTTACGGGTCCATTCCCAGCAAGCACGGTCAGGACCTCGACAAATTAGTGACGTCTCGATTGTGGCCAGATCAAGTGAAACCAAGACTAGTCAGATCTGGCCCAGAATATCACCTGATTTCAACCAACTTAAATTTTATCCACTAAGACAGACGTCCCTGGATGAATCAGAGAGTGTCCGATCGAAGCTATATTATTTAATCTGGTGAAGACGTCCCGGAAATGACGTAAAGATCATCCCCATATGGGCTGTGATCTGGCCTAGTCCTGAACGTCACCGGAGTCACTGGAGGACGTCATCATAACGTTATCATGACGTAATTTGGCTTGCTGGGTTTGGTTTGATTTTACCCTCTCAAGAGTTAGAGTTCTAAATTATCGCTAAATATCTGCATTACTTAGAAGTCTACACAATTAGAGAATGTAGAAGAATTGTTATTATGTTAACATTTGCCTGTTATCTCTCCTAATGGTACCAACATCAATACAGCATGGAACATCTTGGGTTTGAGAAGCTAAATGTCATTAATGGTGGTCAGTGGCTCAAACGGCAAATAAATAATGGAAAGGGTAAGGGTAAGGGTAATAAGAAAAGGGTTGAAAACCACTGGTCTCTTATGTTGTACATATAATGCATGCCTATGTCTGTCTACAATATCGCTTCACCCTTTCTATTCTCCTTTCTATTCGCTTTCTATTCTCCTTTCTATTCTCTTTCTATTCTCCTGTTTTGTTGCTTGTCGTGCCCCATTTCCATTGGGCATATGAGCCTGTGATTTAAAGTTATTTTGGCATGAGCAGCTTCTTTGTTTTTCTGGGCACAATAGTCTTATTTGTCTTATCTCCATCTCCTCTCTCTCTCCCTCTCTCCATCCATCCCTCTACCATGGATTGTGTCCTACGTGTCAATGACAAACAAGCGCAGAGATTCTCTCTGGTAATTGTTCTTTCTCTCTGGCTAAGAATGTGTGACAGCAGTGGGACAGTGCACAAATGATGCAGGGTCTGTTGTTGGTTATCAGGCCTTTCTAGAGTATCCCATTATACACAATACCTACCACTAGAATACTAATGCTGGAGAGGACCTGGGGCGAGGGAAAAGGAACACAGAGAGAGAGAGAGAGAGAGAGAGAGAGAGAGAGAGAGAGAGAGAGAGAGAGGGAGAGAGAGAGAGAGAGAGGGAGAGAGAGAGAGAGAGAGAGAGAGAGGAATAGAAATGCAATGAAAGTGCGTAGGCCGGCAGAGGAGTGCATTTCATTCTCTCACTCCAATAAACCAGGTTCTAAAATGATACTATGCCAGTGCCTTGGGATAGGGCACTGAAAAGGTCAAGCAGGAGTATGTATAAATAAAAAAATAAAAAAATAAAAAAATAAAAAAATAAAAAAATAAAAAATAAATAAAAAAACACCTCCTTAGACACTCTCTGTTCATCTATACCTCTGATGAGGGCCCCAGCAAGTCCTATTTTGGAAAGTAAGTAGCAGAGAAGAGTCACTTTATGTTTCCATCCAAAACCAAATAAAACTACAAAAGTGCACTCCTCGGAGCGCAGATACCAGCCAGGCCAGGTTGCATACCCAGGGCTGTAATGTGACATGTTAACACCTTGCTTGCCCGGACCTATAATCCATTACTAAAATGTGCCCATCATTTATAGCGCCCGGACCACTTTTACCGGCGCACTGGAAATTGTAGCTAACAATAGCCACACCACTCTAGAGTCGATCGACAACAACAGGAGGTAAGAATAAATCTATCGCGACTAGCGACTGGACTGCGGAGGGCCGTCAAACACAGGATCTTTTTTCAGAATTAGACGGGATGATTTAGATCGCGAGTTATGAACGTTTTAAGATTTTCGTTTTCGTCAGCTAAACAGGCAGGGAACATTTTCGATCGTCATCGAGGATTGGGCAACAAGCGCTCCTAGGCTGTGGAGCGGCGATCGGTTTTGATATCATTAATCTCCGTCCTATTTATCAATCTCCGCCTTGGGCACTTGACCATGAACTTGAACTTGGTGGAGATCTCCGCCCTGGGCCTCCATGGTGTTAAGCATCACCATGAGGAATGTCAAGCTAGATGTCCCAATTAAAATCTGGTTCAAGATATTAGACTCCGTTCCCATACAGAACTCATCTCCCTCTATGATTGCGAGATCATAGAGGGAGCCAACCAGGAACATGAGAAATGGGACAAACACAGAACGGAGACCCTGCATGCAGAACTCGGGAGGCATACTTTGTTTAGACATATAGCATTGGTTAGACATAGCATTGGTCCGACTGGATTAAGGTTGGTGAGGTGTGCGTTAACACGACCGGATTAAGGTTGGTGAGGTGTGCGTTAACACGACCGGATTAAGGTTGGTGAGTGGTGCGTTAAGGGTTGGGAGAGGGTTAAGGTTAGGTTTAGGTGTGCTGCCCCGTGGGAGGTTAGGGTTAGCGTGAGGGTTTGAGATAGGTTGTCGTTATCGGACCAATGGTATGTCTAACCAAAAGCATGCACCCGCAGAACTCTGCCAATCAATCCTCCACACCCAACGAAAACAAACAAACAATGGATGCGGAATAATTAGGACAACACCCACTCACCCACTCAATTTAAATGCTCAAGAGAGCATTTAAATTGTATGGCCACATAAAAGAAAGCAACCCAGACAAGCTCCATATTAAAGCCCTCACCCATAGAGAAGCCCTACAGGGCATCCCTACAGGACTCTACACACAAACACGGCTATACCAGACTGGACTAAACCAGATTGTACCTGACTGAAAAGAGTGAAGCCAACACCAAAGTAAATAGAGAATACACAGTAGGATACCTGAGCACTACTGTGACTGAACCAAAACGAAGGAAAGCTGTACAGACATAATGAGCAGTTTTGAAATAGAGAAAGGCTGCCCCAGACAGACCTGGCTACCAGGGGAAGACAGACTATACATCCACTACACACACAATGTGGTGGAAATACAACAATGTGCCAAACTGCCAACACAGCAGCAACACTATTGTGACAAGAGAAGGTTATCAAATGGAACCACTATGGGTTATCTGTACCGAGTGGACCTCAGACATAGACCTACTGTTTACTGTACATATGAACAGAGCTGCAACGTTTAAACACATTGAAAAATGTCTGCTTTTTTGTATACTTTTAACCGTTTGGCCACCAGGATTAATTAAATAATGATTACTATATACTATATGTCAGGATATCCCCAACGTTCAACCCTTATTTTGAAGATCCAAAACACCGCGACTGGAACCGGATGTTGACTGAATGGTGTGTGTGTGTGTTGCCGGAATAGGTGTTACAGCGACCGCATATGCTCCATGCAATAAGCATTGTTTTGACCAGAAATCACACCTGGGACGGGGAATTCACGCTTTGTCAGCCTTCTGATTGGTCCCTGACTGACTAACCAGCAGGCTCTTTCTGCCTTGTTCCGCCCTGGTTCTGCCTTGTTAGGGCCCGAGCACTGCAAAGCAGGTGCAAATCCCTATTGAAATCGCAATGATTCTTATTCTTTGTTTATTATTGATTATTGATTGAACCCCGACCTCCCAGTCTCAGGGCGGACACTCTAACCACAAGGCCACTGAGCTGGTAGCCTTTCGACTAGATCGGATACAAATATTTATATAACTGAATTAACGTAATTTACGTGAATTGGCGCTTGCCGAGTCTAATCAATTAACGTAGGTTACGTTTATTTATTTTTATTTTTTGACAGGGACAATTAACACTTAGGCCGCTAGCATTTATTGAAAAATTAGGATCTAATTCACGCCAGCATTTTTTTAATTTGAGCTCTTATTTTGAAAAGCCGCCATTTCCGGTCTATGAGCAGTAGTCATAACCTAGGAAGCTACACGGAGCGGACAGGCCTTGTTTACCATCTGAAGCCAGACCGGAGCTCTGGAGAGCTCTACATCGTCCGATCTGTGCCGTCAAAGAAACGCTGTTTTGACCATTAGCATTTTGGCTCAAGCAATCAAACGCGCTATAAAAGCTCAATTGCCGAAGGCCGTCGGCAATGGCGTCAGTATCAAAATTAGGCTTCAATTGACTTTAATCGTCGGCAATGGCGCGCTAAGTGTTAAGCAATTAAGCAAAACCCACAGTGCGAGTTCCGAAAGCAATTTTCTTTTTTAGATTTTAGGACCTACGGTTCAAGAGTTAAAAGCCAAAACATAAAGTGGGCTGTTATAGCGCCACCATGAGGCCGACCGATATAATTATAAGTTAAGTAATTTTAGTAATTATTATGAAGCTCCCCTCCAAGTTATGTAACTATAGCCCTTACGATCTCCGAGAATAAAATACTTGAATGTGAGTTTCCGCATGTTCCCATTCATGTCAATGGGAAATTGAATGCTTGAATAAATTAATATCAATTAAACTATACAACATTTCTCTTAGCAAAATACAAGCACACGATTTTTTTCCGGTTCATTTGACATATGGCTCAAGTGCATACCGTCAAAACTGTGGGAGGATGTCAAAATAAGTTACTCTAGAAATAATAATAAAGTGTTACAATTGCAGTGTGGTTGCCATGTTAGGGCAACCACACTAATAAATAGGCTGGCCATGCCAGGCTAGTTAAAGGGACATTTCACCGCTGGATGAAACTTCAGTCACTCAATGTTAACACAATCAGTCCCGGGATTCCTTTAAAATAGCTTTGGGGTGCCGGGAAAACATGGCCGCTTTTACTCTGAACCCCCCACGGAAACAAGAAAACAAGAAAAACGGAGACATTTTTTGCTAGTTTACCTTGCTCTCGTTTTCATTATATCGCTAAATATTATATCGATAAAATAAGATCTGGTTGCAAAAATATATATATTATTATTCTTTTTTTTGCTTGGCCATGCCTTCTTCAGCGTGTTTCGAGCACTGCCGTTCACTACCTTGTTTACAGCCCGACTAAACTGTCTCTTTACGGCGCTCTCCATGGTTTGATTAAAACGGAAATGTTCTGTCTTCATTTCTGACTTAACCAAGCTTCTTGTTTGGAATATAAACGCTTCTAGAGAGACTTTAGATGTGACAGCATGAGGTAGTAATGGAAGATTATGCCTCCCGGTTTTGGGAAGTAATGGAAGGCGGGGCTTTTCAGAGTAAAATGTGTTAAATGCCATGCTCTTCAGAAGATTCCACCGCAACAAAACGGCAAAATTATTTCCACAAGGACAATAAAGCATCTATCATCTGTCAACAACCAAAGAGTGCATGGTGCAGATATTCACAGCAGAACAACATTATGTATTATTTGTCCACGCTGTTGTTGATTGCCCTAAATCAGGTTAACAGGGCCAACCAATCACATGGAGGGTCCTCCTCACTCCTGCATCATCCTAATCGAAATGTCACCACCATTCTGGTCCTCACTCCGTTTCACACTCAGTTTCAGTTGGAGATGTGATTACTCCCACTGCTGTCCCTTTGGGTTCCGAGCTCCTTAGACGCACACAAAGACACAGACACACACACGCGCACGTGCACACACACACACAAATCCTACCCCTACTACTCAAACATAGTCTAAAAAGCCCTAGCTCCGGTACCCAGGCTTTTATTTTCATTCCTGGGGGAACGAGACACATTTCCTGGTCTAGGAGTGGGAGTGAACTATACAGTGCAGAAGGGGGTCGCTCCAAATAATGGTGACGCCAGTTGTCTCCGCTGTTTTCTACCAGGGAGGGGAGGGGCAGAGGGGGTGGGGGCAGGCGATCGGTGAACCAATATTCTCCAGCGCTTGCTCCATGCGCGCCCACCCCTCTAGAACAGAAAGCCCTGACACACACAAATACAGCGCAAGCCTCCATTATGTTTACAGTGCAAGCCGTGCCTCGGGGCCATGTGTGTATGAAATGTGCGCATTATGCTGCGTTTGCTCTCAAATCAGGAGCATTTCGACACCAAACACAGGCACTTCTTACTTGGGAGCCTTGGGCACTTGGCTGTACAGCAGCAGCTGTACAGTACAGCAGCAGGCAGCCAACCGTAGCACGTAGCAAGTGCTGTACTGTACGTACAGTATCAGCATGGCGTTGAACTCTAGAGTCCCATGAAGTCATCGCCTCAATTGGCCAGACCCATTGAAAGAGACAGTTACACCACTCTTTGACCTTGCCGTGCATTTCACACTGAGGAATGAGGTTCCATGCCGGAACTACATAGTTCAGTCAGATAACGCACAAATAGATTAACCAATATTTATTATAGAATGAGAATACAAATGTGCCTATAATATTTTATCTTGTCGTTCAGCTCTGCTATATTTTCTCCCTGCTCGGCATAATGAAACAACCATCATTAAACATAAGAGCAGGGAGATAGATATACAGTAACACCCCCACATGGAGAACAACTATAGCAGAGCCCATAGGGAGGCACATACCAACAGTCCAGGGACATACAGTATGACAGCAGGAGGATGACAGCAGGAAGAACAGAGACTGTGGTGAGCTTAAATAACCCAGCAATTGGTCGGTTGACTGCCACGTATATACGCAATACGCATGAATATGAATGTGCCCAAGAGCATAATGAGAGCCCCTCGAGTATATCTGACTGAACAAACTCTGTAAGCTACGTATCATTCATGTTTGGAACTAGTGGCTGCATCGTGGAAAGCGTTACTTAAGCATTCATCTTGTTGTTATCCTGAGCACATCAAAACAAGTCAACTATTGAAGTTGGTTTTGGCTTTGGTTTATGACTGAATATTACATTCATATTTGTTGTTTACAATGGAAGTCTATAGCTGTGTCATAACTCTTGAGTCTTTTATGACCCAGGACCTTAATTACTACAGCCATTGTGGAATGGGGCAGGGTTGAATGTTTTGTGTTGTGCCTGAGAGGGTGGCTTTCAAGGGGCCCGGCTTATCCTCCAAATACATTTCAAATAAATAATGTGGGAGATGTCAAAGATCCAACAACAACCAATACTGGACGCTGGACGCTGTTCTAAGCTTGTTGAAAGGTTAGTGCCACGCAGTAAAATATTTTGTGTGTCAATTTAACTTTGAGTGTTTCTAATCAAATCAAATCGACATAATACGTAAAGACACTGCACTCGTTGCGTGTCTGAGGAGGTGTGTGTCTGTGTGTGTCTGTGTGTGTGTGCATGAGTGCGTGAGTGCGTGAGTGCGTGCGTGCGTGCGTGCGTGCGTGCGTGCGTGCGTGCGTGCGTGCGTGCGTGCGTGCGTGCGTGTCCGTGGGAGAGAGATAGACAAAGACAGAGAGAGAGAGACTGACCTGATGGATCTCCTGCCAGCCGTTCTCGTCCACACAGCCAACCTGAGCGTGGTCATGTAGCAGCAGTTCACAGCAGTAGGGGTCTCCTCCCACCATGGAGCTGTGGTAGAGGGGTGTCAGACCCCGGCTGTCCTTGTAGTCAGGTGACGCACCCAGGTCCAACAAGGTCTGTGGAATACATTATGTGTGTTATTGGGGATGAAAGAAGCATGAATTCTGTATCTGACCGTACCAATATCTTTCCTCGTTTAGGCATTATACCGGTTTAAAGTTTGGAATTCTGAGATAGTAAGAAGTATAGTGACAGTATATGCAAATGGTTGCCATCTGTCTGTGTCCAGTTATGTGTCATGAATGCCCAAATATAAAGTGTTGTGATGTCAGAACAGGCCAGCTCCATATATGGAGATACTGTATATAGGGATGATCAGGTCCAGAGCCCGGGCAGAGGCTTTTTGACAACCGGTTATATCCACACACACACACACACACACACACACACACACACACACACACACACACACACACATATATAATATATAAGGAGGGTTAAAGGAACCCATTAATCATTGAGGAGTACGTTTTTATGTGTTTTCCCATCCACATTTTGGAGTTAGGTGGTTTCTTCCCGACAGAGATATAATAAAACTAATGAAATAAATCATTATTATTATTACTATTATGTATGTGTGTTTAAATTGTTTTAATAAAAATGTGTACACCATCACCATGTATTGTGTGATGCGCCATTATTTAAAGATCTTGTACTGTAGTGTGTGCAGGTTCAAGAGAATCAGCTTTAAAGATCACAATGAACGCAACAGGATGTATTCAAACAGCTCTGTCTCTGCAGGAGCACCATTACATGACTCATATCTGCTCATGAGGCGGCGTTACGAGCCTCCTCATCCCAGACTCTGCTCATGTGGCGGGGTTACGAGCCTCCTCATCCCAGACTCTGCTCATGTGGCGGGGTTACGAGCCTCCTCATCCCAGACCCATTCAATGAATATGCCAGTTCATTCAGTGAGAGGCTGTTGTTGTATGTCACATGAGTGGCTCAAAGGCTCTCGACACTGTACGGAACAAAGACAGACCCAAACCACACTAAAGGGTCGGGTCAGGGGAAAATGTTTATTTTTTAAGGTAAACCACGCCAATGCAACTCATTGAGTTGCAACATTGGTGTGGTTGACCTGAAAAAAACGTTTTGTCCCGACCCGACCCTTTGGTGTGGTTTGAGCAAAAAAAAAAAAAAAGAGTTTTAGCCAATCACAGCGAGGGTATCTTCAAAGCCCCAGTCCCACACTCCCCAGCACAGTTTTATAATGAATACGCGAATTACGCGATGCAATATATATTTCCCCTAAAAAATATCTTAGTTTTACCTACATTCTTCATATGAAATAGTATGTTCATGATTTTTTTAATTGAAATTATGAGAATCGCTATGTACCGCTTCATGGTCTTGGTGGCAGCAGCAGGCAGCAGCCTCACAACGGTGCATGTTCCTCGGGTTGACGCCGGTCGGCAAGCGTGGTTTGGACACTGGAGAAGAGGCAGACACGTCTGCCTCTTCTTCTGGGAAGAGGCAGACGGGCCTGCCTCTTCCCAGTGCCCAAACAACGCTCGCCGAGCAGCGGCCAGGCAGGAGGAGAGGAGGGGGATCCAAGTCTTTCCGACTTCGAGACGAGATTACGTCGCATGATCGGACGGACCCCCACCAAATATCCTGGTTACATGGTGCATTTATATAGCGCCTTTATCCAAGGCGCTTTACATAGATTGTGCATTACATTCACCCATTCACACACACATTCATACACCGATTGCGGCGGAAGCCATGCAAGGTACCAACCAGCACATCGGGAGCAATTTGGGGTTCAGTGTCTTGCCCAAGGACACTTCGACATGTAGACAGGAGGAGCCGGGATTCGAACCGCCGACCCATGGATCATTGGACGACCTGCTCTACCTCTTGAGCCACAGTCGCCCCGTGGACACGCCCCATGTGAAGTGGGTTGTATGTGGTTATATGTTGAAATGGTGGAAGTCGCTATAATGAATCACCAGTCACCACCACCGGATCACCATGGCTCCGTCGGCGCGGCTGTCTGGAGCCTGCCTGGCGGGTTGAAGCGTGGATTCTAATCTACAGTGGTCGCGGTCCGCGAGAGGATGACAGATCATCATCATAGGAATCAGCGATTCTGATCATTACAATGAATAACGGTGGACAAAGTAGTTCACATGAACGATGCTGTGGTGGCCAATAGAATGACGGGGGGAGGGGGTGGAGCTAGATTTGAATCTGTTTGGAAACACTCACTCACTTCTGTGTACAAACACTGGAAACTTGTCTATATCACCTTTAATGAACTGATCGGCGTGTTTAAAAAAAACTGTACCATTTTTTGAAAAAATATCTTCCTTACTGTGGGTGGAAAACAATCAGGCATCCGATGCCTGAAGAAGGTCTGGTTTACTTTGACCTGACCAAGAGGAGCCTGAATCAGCCTCCAGTTCACCATGCTATGCTTTTTATATCCTTTTTACTTTGCATTTAAGTTTTGATTCGTAAAATGTTACGAACGCTTTTTCGGGTTAGGTTTACAATTATGAAAAGGTTTTGACATTTAGAGGTCATGGTTAGATTTTTCTCTATTTTATACTTCTTGTTGTGTGGCGATGTCACTCACCAAAACATTCTACAAGCTCACAACGTGCGGTGCTGTGAACATGATCTTTCCTATATTTTCAATGCCATCCTAAAATGTGGATGTCTATAGTATATGAATACAATACATGAATACCTGTGTGTGTGTGTGTGTGTGTGTGTGCGTGCGTGCCCCATGCGCGTGCGTGCGTGCGTGCGTGCGTGCGTGCGTGCGTGCGTGCGTGCGTGCGTGCGTGCGTGCGTGTGTGCGTGCGTGCGTGCGTGCGTGCGTGCGTGCGTGCGTGCGTGCGTGCATTGAACTCACTATGAGTGCAGTGTGGTTCTTGGTGCGCACAGCCTTGTGCAGTGCCGTGATGCCGTCCTTGGTCCTGAAGTCCAGGTGGGCTCCTCCACTCTTCAGCACCTTGACCAGCTCGGCGCATCCTTCCAGCTGGGACGCCAGCGTCAGAGGACATTCTACGGCGCCGACACAACCAAACATGAAACCATCATCATCACTGTCAACATCTCACAAAGTATAATCCTCATGTTGTCAACCGCCTCAACCCTAATCTCTCAGGAATTGAGATTACGAGCTGCGCTACTGAGTCTGTTAGGCACGGCAGGAGCATTTAGAAGAACGTGTGAACATTGGGGATTAGTGCAATGAAAACCGGGGCGCCGCCGCACCGGAAGAGGAGGGCTGTTCTCCCGTTTTAACAGCGGGAGAACAACGGCGATATAAATCTCCTAGTGGGCGTCATTACCTATGTCCTCGTATAGGTGGTTAGGAAGGTAAACAAAGCAACACATGGATTTCATTGGCTATCGCCAGACGATGTTGTATGGCCTGTTCTACTGCTATCGCCAGACGATGTTGTCTCGCCTGTTCGCCTGCTATCGCCAGACGATGTTGTCTCGCCTGTTCGCCTGCTATCGCCAGACGATGTTGTCTCGCCTGTTCGCCTGCTATCGCCAGACGATGTTGTCTCGCCTGTTCGCCTGCTATCGCCAGACGATGTTGTCTCGCCTGTTCGCCTGCTATCGCCAGACGATGTTGTCTCGCCTGTTCGCCTGCTATCGCCAGACGATGTTGTATCGCCTGTTCGCCTGCTATCGCCAGACGATGTTGTCTCGCCTGTTCGCCTGCTATCGCCAGACGATGTTGTCTCGCCTGTTCGCCTGCTATCGCCAGACGATGTTGTCTCGCCTGTTCGCCTGCTATCGCCAGACGATGTTGTCTCGCCTGTTCGCCTGCTATCGCCAGACGATGTTGTCTCGCCTGTTCTCCTGCTATCGCCAGACGATGTTGTATCGCCTGTTCGCCTGCTATCGCCAGACGATGTTGTCTCGCCTGTTCGCCTGCTATCGCCAGACGATGTTGTATCTCCTGTTCGCCTGCTATCGCCAGACGATGTTGTCTCGCCTGTTCGCCTGCTATCGCCAGACGATGTTGTATCGCCTGTTCGCCTGCTATCGCCAGACGATGTTGTATCGCCTGTTCGCCTGCTATCGCCAGACGATGTTGTATCTCCTGTTCGCCTGCTATCGCCAGACGATGTTGTATCGCCTGTTCGCCTGCTATCGCCAGACGATGTTGTATCGCCTGTTCGCCTGCTATCGCCAGACGGTGTTGTATCGCCTGTTCTCCTGCTATCGCCAGACGATGTTGTATCTCCTGTTCGCCTGCTATCGCCAGACGATGTTGTCTCGCCTGTTCGCCTGCTATCGCCAGACGATGTTGTCTCGCCTGTTCGCCTGCTATCGCCAGACGATGTTGTCTCGCCTGTTCGCCTGCTATCGCCAGACGATGTTGTCTCGCCTGTTCGCCTGCTATCGCCAGACGATGTTGTCTCGCCTGTTCGCCTGCTATCGCCAGACGATGTTGTATCGCCTGTTCGCCTGCTATCGCCAGACGATGTTGTATCGCCTGTTCGCCTGCTATCGCCAGACGATGTTGTATCGCCTGTTCGCCTGCTATCGCCAGACGATGTTGTATCGCCTGTTCGCCTGCTATCGCCAGACGATGTTGTCTCGCCTGTTCGCCTGCTATCGCCAGACGATGTTGTATCGCCTGTTCGCCTGCTATCGCCAGACGATGTTGTATCGCCTGTTCGCCTGCTATCGCCAGACGATGTTGTATCGCCTGTTCGCCTGCTATCGCCAGACGATGTTGTATCGCCTGTTCGCCTGCTATCGCCAGACGATGTTGTATCTCCTGTTCTCCTGCTATCGCCAGACGATGTTGTATCTCCTGTTCTCCTGCTATCGCCAGACGATGTTGTATCGCCTGTTCTCCTGCTATCGCCAGACGATGTTGTATCGCCTGTTCGCCTGCTATCGCCAGTAGTTGCCGGGTCCCAATGACAAATAATGCACCTCCGGAAAATGTGTCTGCCTGTCACCCCTGTTAAAACACACTGTGAGAGCGGAACACACAGGCCAACGGCCTGTTATCCACATTGTATTGGGTCACGCCCCCAGGGAAAAAAATCAAAGCAAACAAACAGCAAAAGGGTTTTTCAGCTGTTGTTTCCAATTTATTTTACAAAAATGGTTTGCCAACCTCCTGTGTGAAATATTGATTGAGTCTTGCAGGGGTGCGTGCCTCTTGTGTTCCCTTATTTGGAGAGCCGCTCATTCGGGCAAACAATTGAAAATGGGTCTGACATTCAAAATTGTACATGCAGCTATGCCCTCCATGCCCTCAGTGCCCATTTACTTGACTGATTACTTAAAAAAAGTGACCCACAGCCACAAAACTAGAGGTAGCGTAAACAATGATCTGGTGCCACCCACTTACAAAACAAATATGGGTAAATTCACCTTCCGCAGCACTGCTATTCAGGTGTGGAATGCCCTGCCCCCTTCCCTTTAAAACAGGCCTACAATTTCACCTGTCAGCATGTCAGCGGGAGAGGAGGTGACCAATTGCTGTTTTAGATTATTGTTCATGACTACACATGTGTGAGTGCATGGGACCCGAATGGAAACAAGACCGCAAGTCGTTTTGGACCAAAATGCCTGACTGTACCCTGTGCTGTTTGCATTTTTCTTTTGTCTAATAAAATATTCAATCAATCAATCGGGACTACAGGTTTACTTTGGGGCCAGTCGTAGCTTAGTGGGTAGAAGAGGGCCTCTCTACACACTAAGCTGCATCTGGACAAAGATTTGAATAAGAATTAGGGGATTAGCATGGGATGCAATCCAACTTTTTCCCCCATGTCTTATTACAGGAAACCCATACAGTACAATATATAATTTCTTCTTTTGGCAGAGGAGATATAGAGAGAGGGGGGGGGGGGGTTGTAACTTTTCTGCATTAGCAATATTGTTCTGAACTTTTATGCCAATAAAGCACATAAGAATTAGTGTACTGTAAGTAAATTGAGAGAGGGAGTCCAAGAGAGCCAAAGAGAGAGAGATTCTGAGAGGCAGAGAGAATCAAGATAGAGAGAGAGAGAGAGAGAGAGAGAGAGAGAGAGAGAGAGAAATGGAGAAGAAAGGGGAGGGAGGGAGGGAGGGAGGGACGGACGGACGGACGGACGGACGGACGGACGGACGGACGGACGGACGGACGGACAGACAGACAGACGGAGTAAAGTTTAACATGAGGCTGAGCTCCTCACCTCCTGTCTCTGGGTCGTGGAAGTTGGGGTCCAGACCTCTTTCTAGGAACTTTGAGACCTTCTCAATGTTCCTCTGCTGAACATATTCCATGAACTTCTTCAAGTTTGCCTGACAGAGAAACAGAGAGACAGAGAGACAGAGAGAGAGAGAGAGAGGGGGATCAGAGGGAAGAGAGGAGGAGAGAGATACTGTGATCAGGTCAGGTGATGTACTGTAACTCTCATGGGGGTGGTCTTCAATAATGCAGATGTGGGATGAATGCTGAAGTGCTACTGTGCACGCTCACGCACGCATGTGTTTGTTTTTCTGGTGCGTCAATCTATGTGAAAGGGCCATCTGTGAACAAAAATATCCAGGACAAAAACAATGCAACAAGCTGTGGACATCCTGCACTATTCCTGTGCCATTAGCTGAGGCAAGAAATGCTACAGTATATGAAGCCGCTGTGAATGTGAATTGAAATAAAACAGAGGTATAGTAATGGCATACACTGCCCGGGAGTCTTGCTCAGAGTCCATAACATCGATGTGAGTGAGCTAATTTATAAAAACAAACACGCCCACATGCACAAATGTGCATTGTGCATGCATGAGAGCCTATGTAAGGCACACCATTTTACACACGCGTGCACAGCACACACGCACACAAGCACATATAGTAACTTGTGAATATTTGCAATCATCAGTCACAGAGGAAAATGCCTTAAGCGGTTAAGACATTTTCCTCTGTGACTGATGATTGCAAATATTCATCATCTCTGCTGTTGGGGGCAAGTCTGCTGCAGAGTGCAGATTGGAAAAGGAATACAGAGGACTGGAACAACTATATAATATCATATACATTATTCTATAGCCTGTAGCTAGGAAACATCAGGTCAATGCTACACCTGGGACTCGCTGAGACAGCCCACCAAAGACGATAGATTTTGTGAAAATGACTGCTACTGTAGATGGCTTTACAGTGCATCGCTTCATGAGATTACAATCGGACAGACTATTGGATCATATTGAAATAGACTCCGTTAATGTGTAAAAGAATTGTACTAATAATAGCCATTGTTGACCAACTTCTGCCATAGCTCTGTCATGCTGTAATGTGTATTTAGCTCAAAATGAGACGATATTGTCTAGCAATATAGCATGCGCTATAGCCTAAAATGTACTGTCATCCTGCCAAAGAGCTTTTGTCACTATTGCCAATCTCTCAAGGTTCTCTCTTTCCTTACATAACGGGTGCCAAAGCCTCCAGACATGCACGCGCATGCATGCTCACACCACCACAGTCTATCTATCCATTAGTCTGCACATGGCATGCGCTGAAACAAACTTACACACACACACACACACACACACACACACACACACACACACATACATAACAGCAGAACTGGGCTGAACAGCATGCGGACAGCCGTTTGTCACACTCACCATGTGCAACGATGCGTTTTATCTACGTCCCCCCGACCGTTCAAAAAAAAAAACTCACGTTTCACACCTTGTCCACTTCACGTCTTTCCCTCCCTTTCTTTATCACACAAAGCCATCACCACCTGGACACGATGCGAGCTGAAGAGAAGCCCACCTCCACTACAGCCTCCACTGAGGAGAAGCCCACCTCCACTACAGCCCTCCACTGAGGAGAAGCCCACCTCCACTACAGCCCTCCTCTGAGGAGAAGCCCACCTCCACTACAGCCCTCCTCTGAGGAGAAGCCCACATCCACTACAGCCCTCCAGCATCTCCAAGTAGAACTGACTGAGAGGAATCCACTCTGGCTCTGGCTCTTTTTTTTCCCACATGATCTGCGAGGCAGTTGTTATGGTGATGGGATACAAAGAGTGCTCAGGCAGCGACGTGCGAGTGGGAAGGCCATCGAGGTGGTGGGTGGGTTAGTGCATTGTCAGTGTGCATTGCGTATGCGCGTACGTACACACACGCGCACACACGCGCGCGCGCACACACACACACACACACACACACACACACACACACACACACACACACACACACACACACACACACACACACACACACACACACACACACACACACACACACACACACACACACACACACACACACACACACACACACACACACACACACACACACACGCCATGCACAGTTACCATGCATATTACCCTGATAATGACAGCATTCAGAGGAATGATTTACTCTCTATTAGTGATTCATTTCCACTATCAGGTTCCAGGGAGCATGCTCAAGACAGCCTTGGGCAGGAAGAAAGACATAATTACCATGCAAACCCATAATAATAGTCTCGTTTCTGAGTGATCAACCATTTAGCACAAGCTATTCTGGTGCATGATATTTAAGTTTTAAGAGGGGAGAACATTAGATTACATCCAAATGGACTGTGGATGTGATTACCAAGTTATAGCTACATAAAATGAGCATATATCCCCATCACATTTAAAGTTTTATATAACCTATATATCTCTGCTGTCGAGGAGAAACTCCAAAATGTTCATTTTAAAACAAAACAATGCAATACTGCCTCATCAAAGTTGGTATTCTGACTTTATATATTGTCAATTACTTGCATGAGACGGGGAGAGGTGGTGGAGTTAGCTGCCTGTTTGCGGTTCCAATGGAGTTCGAATCGCTTTTTATATATTTTCATTGGTTCAATATTTTGGAGGCTATGCCCAGCTTTGTCTGTTTGTGTGAATTTTAGCAATGATTTGATTGGCTGATCACCCCATAGCGATGATTTGATTGGCTGAGGAAAGTACATATTTGAGGAAGTGCGGGCAGAAAACTGAAGACGCCTTATTGTGATTGGCCGGAATGAAAGAAAAATGAGGACAGCAATTGTGATTGACTGGAATGTGATGATGTATGATTATAAGAGCGCCCCTCACTTCACATGAGTGTGATTTTTTTAACAACACACAGACATAAAGGGTGTTATAGTTACGTGGTTTCCTTCCGACAGCGACGATATATATAGTTAGTATACCATTATTTTACAGATTTTATCCGTTGGCAGTGTGGAGGGCAAAAAAAATACTAGCCCTACTTTAATCTCCACTAGCTCTTTTATCTCTTCTCATTACTGTCTCGCAGCGTGTCTCCAGCAGACTCCTGCAGTGAACACTGAACTGGTGCCAAAGAAAATTGATTACATCAACTTAATTTTTGTGACTAACCTTAGCCGTCAAGCTGAAGCGGATTTAGCTACAGTTTCAAGTCATCACATATCTCTGCCAAGCAGAAGGCCAGGAGAAGAGAGCATGTTTTCACCCCTTGGTGTCATGCAAGCGCACGTGCGTGTGCACGTGCGTGCATGCTTGTGTGCTTGTGCTTGTGCGTGTGCGTGTGTGTGTGTTTGTGTGTGAGGGAGTTCAACAAACCATGTGCAACGCAGATTCGGCACAAACAAGTACATTTCGCTCCTATGCCACCAAAATGTGGAACGCCATACCAACAGCAATTAAGACTTGCAAATCCCTTTACTCCTTCAAAACCGCTCTCAAAGGGCACCTACAGACGGCTGCAATTCGAAACTGGCCCCCGTAAAATCTGAATCCCCCCCACCCCCTTTCCCCCTAACTGTACTGTATATGTTTCTTTTCCCCCCTTTTTACCTCCTTACATGATTTCCTGTTTTTAAAGGCTATAAACAGCTTTTGTCCCCACACGTCTCAAGTTTTGCCATTGACGATGAACGGAGAAATTACGTCAGAATTCCGCTAAATAAAATTAAACTTTAAACGCCATTGACATTGAAGGGAAAATTTACGTCATATGTAAACAAGCAAATCGGCCAATCACAGGCAACAGGCGATGATGTATGATGTTAAGAGATGATAATTACACTAAATTTGACATAAATTAAACATCAAACGCCATTGACATTGAAGGGAAACTGTTATATATGGTCTTGCTATAATGGTCATGCGAGCCTACCCATTCTGCACTGTTAATAAATACTTCAATCAATCAATCAATCAATCAATCAATCAATCAATCAATCAATGATTGATTGACTAATACTGTACAGCACAATTTATAATATTGCTCGTTGTGATAGGAACAATTGACCTTATGCACACCGCTGCCATCTTGTCAGCAAGGTGCTAAGTAGGTGGAACATTCCCATAGACAGACCATTCATCCAAACAGAAAAGTTCTGTCTAAATGTATTAAACAACGTCAAACTCACCAGCTGCAGCTTGAATTATCCTCTTTCAATCTGTAACGTTTTTGTTTCATATAAATCCACCGTAGACATGTTATGAGCTACTTCTTGTCAAGAAATTCCGTGCAGATTATTTTTTTCAGAGTTTGGGAGTGCTCGTTGGATATCACTGAACAGCCCTGCGTGCCACCTGTTTTGAATTTGCACAGTGACATAATGCAGGAGGCAGCAGGTTACTTTACAAAAAACGAGTGATTCCTAACTACTAGAAAACAAAATCACCTGCAAGGAATTTCTCATAACTCTAAGTAACTCATAACAAGTCTACAGTGCATTTTTATGAAACAAATACTTTGCAGATAGAAAGATGATAATTCAAGCTTATCGCGCAGCTGCAATGGTGAGTTTGACGTTGTTTAATACAATCAGATTGGATGAATGGGCTGTCAATGGGAAAATGCATCTAGTTAGCACCTTGCTGGCCTGATGGCCGCGGTCTGCATAAGGTCCATATAATGTGTTGATGTAGGCATAGCTGACATGAGATAATAATAGCATGTTGTTGGTAACGTTAAGTAAGGTTAAGTATAAGGTTTAGGAGAGAAATGGTCAAATTGTATTTCACAAAACACGATTAAACACTTTTTTGTGAAAAACAACTATGTAATCTGGCAATATCAACATAAATTCGTCTAGCATGACACTCCGATGTCATGATGTCACCTCACACTATGTCTGTGCTCGGTCACCTGGCTTTCTCTCACAACTTCTCTCGCTTGGCACGGACAAGAGAACCTCCGCTACCAACACCGCTAAACTGCCTCGTGTAGAAGCTTAGTGGAATTCTAACTTCTGGGATGCTGTTTGGTATAATATACCAAACAGCATTTTTTATTATATTATAATAAAAAATAATAAGTAGCATGTGCCATTGCTTTGAGGATTCAGTTACCCTGCATGTAATTTGTTTCCTTAACGATACTATAAAAACACTTTATGTAAATAAAAGTCATAGCCATAATATTGTGAAAAAAAGCAAGCAAGGTAAGACATGTGCCCCGCCCCCCACCCCAAAAAAATGCAGCAAAGCCATTCCGACTCGCTGATTACTAACTATCCAGAACCTTAACCGCGCGCGGAAGCCACATAGTCAGAATGGCGGTGCGCCAGTGCCACTCTGTCCCCAATAATTGTGGTGGCCATAGCTGAATGGGCAGAGAGGCCGCCCGGGAAGCAAAAGGTCCAATGTTTGATTCCCGGCCCTAGCAATGATATGATATAGTACTTTATTGTCAGTTCACACTGAAATTAGTCTTGCGACCCAGCAGCCAAGTATGCAGAACACATATACACACATTTGACATAACACAAAGAACAAAACAATTTACATACATAAAGACATGGAGACAAGAGCAATATCCACCGCCTAGATTTAGCTATACTACAACTCCTGATTAAGCCTCAAAGTCGACTGGTGGACAAAGGACCTCTTTAGTCTGACCTTATTGTATGCTGGTACACCATATCTCCTTCCTGAAGGTAGCAACCTATATTCTCCATACAACACATGCTTAGTATTAGAGGTGATATTCCTTGCTAACCTTAGGATGCTGTTATCATACGTGGATGTATAAAGTTTCTTAAGTGGTTGTCCAACAATCTTTGAACAAATGTTCAGTTGTTGCAGCAGTTGTGACTTTAGGGCTGCAGACAAACATCCATACCACGTGGTACTACAGTACTGAAGAACACTCATAATAACAGAAGTGAAGAACAAAAGAAGAATCCGTCTACTAGCACAGAAGTATCTTAGACGGCGAAGGAAGTAGATTATTTGCTTTGTTTTCTTACACACTGAATCAATCTGATCTTTCCATGACAACAGATGGTCTATTACTATACTCCTAGGTATTTGTACCAACATACCTGGTTGATCGGTTCACCATGAATAGTAATGGGGGATCTGTGTATCTCTGGTGGTGTACCAAAAACAATCTCTTCTGTCTTTTTTGTGTTAATGATGAGAGCGTTGTTATCATTCAACCACCTTATTGTCTCCACCAGGCCGAAGGCATGGGGAGATGTTTTGCACTCCGTCCGTGTGTGTGTGTGTGTGTCCGTCCGTTCGTCCTTCCTTCCGTCCGTCCGTTACCAGCTAATCTCTGCCACCGTTGGCCCGATCCATGCCAAACTTTGCACACACTCTCCCTGGATGCCAACGACGAACCTCTGCCCCAAATATTCTTCAACGGCCTGTTATAGCGCCACCATGAGGCCGATTTAGGCAAAACACATTTATGTAGATTACTCGTACACATTTTATCCATACATCACACAATTCGGTATACACTATCTCCATAGTCATGTGATCAACACGGATCTGCCCCATTTCCCATCTTCCATCCTGATTGGCTAAGATTGGCTTCCAAAGCTCACATGATTGGTCCGTTTCGAACAAAATGCCACAAATCACAAACACAGTGAGCAATTTCTGTGAAATTATACACGCACAGGCCAATTCCTGTTTTTAGCTATAACTGCATCGATCTGTATACAACTTATGTATGCGCACTCCCTAGAGGCCATGGAAAAACATTGTCCCTGCATCCCTCCACATCTGCCGGTTATAGCGCCACCATGAGGCCGATTTCTGCAAAACACATTGCTTATGTTAGTCGCACAGATTTCATCCAAATCTCACGCAAATTGGTACACATGTAGTCTCTGCTGCACATGTCCTGCTCATCTAGAATTCTATCCTCAGAGATGCTATGAGTGATCTGGCTCTGCATTTCCTCAACAAAATGAAGAAAATTGTTGCAAAAAACAAACAAACAAAAACATTTTGCCAAACATCACACACACTCCTATCCTCCTGGTGAAGACCTGTGCCCAGAAGGGCACTTTTTCTAGTTTACTCTGTGTTGGTGCAGTCCAGGATTAGCCTGGTTAATAAACCAGACCGAATCAGCCGTTGGCAAAAAAAACTTGCCTACCAGCGGATTACGGTCTGGCGAGGCTCAGTAGCACGCCTCTTTCCTACAGCAGAGAACAGGTCGGACCAATCGGGACACGGTATGCAATATAGGCGGGCTTTGGTACAGTGACGTTCAATGCTTGAGACTTTTGACTGACAGTAGCTCTGACCAATTGCGTCAAAGAGAAAATGTTCCCCGGGAAATGAAATCCAAGTGGAGCCAGCCCAGACTGATATACCGCGACAGTGTTGTGTGATATTAGTCTGGCTTATTAGCCAGGCTAGTCCAGGATCACTGGAACTATCTAGGAGAGAAATCAAAACTGTATCATCTGAGTATTTTAGAATGTATTGGTCTGGTGTGTCAGTGCGACATTCAGACAGGCATTCCTCAATACGACAGCTAAGGGTGAAAAGTACAGCTGAGCTCACACACCCCTGGGGAACACCAACATTGGTAGTTAATGCTGAGGAGAGGGTCGTGTTCACTTTCACCCTCTGTACTCTGTTAGTAAGAAAATAAGCAGTGAATTAAGTATGGATTCAGTTCCAACTGTACCATTTTTGACACTAGTATATCGGACTGTATTGTATTGAAAGCTGAAGAAAAGTCTAAGAATAGCACCCTTGCATGATTCTTATTTGACAAGTGTTTTGTAATTAAGTGGACCAGTGTGACAACCGCATCCTCTGTACCGCAACCCTTTTTATAAGCAAACTGACAGGGGTCAAATCTTTCTTTGGTTATACTAACGAGATGTTGTAACAGTATTCTTTCAAGTGATTTCATAATCACTGAAGTCAGAGCTATGGGTCTATAATCCTTATGTTCTTTTGGACATTGGATTTTGGGTAGTGGTTTTATGTGTGAGGTTTTACAAGACAGGGGAATTGTGTGTGTGTGTCTAAATAGGTTTGGAATATTGATTGCCACACTGGAGCCAGCTCAGATGCAAAACCTTTGAGGATAAAAGCACTGCACTCGTCCGGCAAATTAGCTTTCCTTGTGTTAGTACACTGAAACACTTTCCTTACATCCTCTTCAGTGATGGTAAGTCTGTCTGAGGGGGCAGGTGTTACAGCCTTCAGTATTTCAGTGCACTTTGAGGAATTGTACAATGATTCGAATCTGGCGAAAAAGGTATTTAGGTCATTAGAAAAGCCAAGTTCATTTTCGGTCACAATAGGTTTAGTTGGGGTTGACATTCCTGTCATAGATTTCATAGTATCCCATGCCTTTTTGTGATTATTGGCATTAAACGCATCCTCCAGACGCTGTCTATGTGACAATTTTGCCTGCCTCATTTTCGTTTTTAATGTTTTTTTGTGGCTTTCGCCTTTATTTTATATTTTTTATGGAGGGACAGACATTAGGCTGACAGGAAATGGGGAGAGAGATGGGGGGGGGTGACATGCAGTAAAGGCTGTCGGGATCGGGAGTCGAGCCTGCGGCACACTGCCAGACTGGATTACCAGCCAAGGTGCCTGGCCCAGCCTCGTTTCTAACTTTTTTTCTGCCAATGTAAGTGCACCGAAATCTTTGTTTATGAAGGCTGTTTTCCTTTATTTATTACATTTTTTATATCCTTTGTCCCATATGATTTGTTGTTTGGATAGATTTGTATCTCCCTTGTAGGAACAACCAGCTGTACACAACAATGCATATAATCATTTGTAACTGTGGTAATTTCATCCAATGAACCATCTCCGAGCGTGTCCAAATCAGTCCAGTCCAGGCATGCTTGTAGTTGATCCTTGCTTTCATTTGTCCATGTCCTAACTACCTTCTTCTCTGGCTTCCCTCTTTTTAATTTGGACTTATAGACTGTAGTCATGCACACAACATTGTGGTCAGAGGTTTCTATCGGTGGCCCAATCTTGGCTACATATGCATTTGGAATGTTTACATAGCACTTGTCCAAAATATTATTTTTCCTTGTCGCATCCTTGACGTATTGTTCAAATCCCGGCAGCACAGTGTCCAGATAACACTGGTTTAGGTCTACAAGCACGACTGCTGGTGTGTCCGGGTACTGCAGTTGGAGCTCATGCACACAGTCAGCAATGGCCCTTTAGGAGGCACATAAACAACAAACAGCAGAACGCATCCAAATTCGCGGGGCAGGTAGAAAGGTCTTAACGTCATGCCCAGGATCTCTACATTGGGATCGTCACCTATCCTCACTTTTATTGAGTAGGATCGACACCAGAGATCGTTAATGTACAGGCATACACCTCCGTATCCGCCTCCTCCACCTCTGTCTAGACGCACCAGAGTGAACCCGAGGACTTCATAGAGTGAGTCTGGTTTTGATGGCTTTAACCAGCTTTCAGTGAAACAAAACAGCGATGCCTCACGAAAATTATTGCTGTACCTTGCGTATGTCCGTATCGTGCCGATTTTGTGGTGTAAGGAACGCACATTGGCCAGAACGATAGTGGGGAGCGGGGGTGATTAAATCTCCTTCGCAGTTGATTCCGAATACCGCCCTTTCTTCCTCGTTTCCTTTTCCTTCTGTGTCGGATCAACTCCTCGGGGATGTTATTCAACACTGACAGACAGTGACTTCGTTGTGCGAGGCTCCGGTCGTAGTGACAGCAGCATTATCTCGGTTCTGTCTGGACGCCTCCCCGCGCCAGTTGTTTGTGTTGCTGTCGAATTGTTGAGTCTGAAGTTCGACTGACAGGCATCTTCCACAGGAGTGTATAATCCACAGAATCAGCAGAGCGATTTCTAAGGCCCTTATCTTCCACATCCTTACACACATAACGACTGACATTACACGCACACGGACAAACATTAAACATTAAGGCATACAAGGCACACTGGGTCGCAGTGCAGCCGCTGAGCAGTGCACCGGAAGTTGCAGATGAGCAATGTGCTGAGGTGTCCCTGAGCAAGACACTCATCATTAAAGACTGTCTATAGAGTTAACATTACTCCCAGGTGTGGTTAGAATATTCAAATATTCAAGTATTTTTGGTTTCTTACCTGAAAGCTGAAAGCCTTTGGTTCAAAAGGCCCAATCGAAAATACAGAATTTTTGTGACATCATAAACCTAAGCCCTCCCCCATGATCATACGAAACACAGCTGTGGGCGAGGCTTAAGTTCAGATGGGTGGTGCCACGGTGAAAACCAGGTATATTTAATGAACTGGTGGGTGTGGCCACATAAAAACACCATTTTAACACTTTCTGTACACCTTTTTTGAAAAATATCTTCCTCCTAGTATAATCATAGTACCTAATGATCATGTTTTATGGGGGGGAAAAATCACAGCACCTCATCTTTAACAGCTCCTCTCTGAGCAGCACTCAGCTGTGTGAACCTGAAAAATGAATGTCCCCGCGGGATGAAGGTCTAATTATAAATTAATCGGGTGCACTGAGTTCCATGCGGAGTTGGAGCGGCACGCGGCGGCAACGCAAGGAAGTTTACTATTTAGCATGTAAGCTACGCATAACCAGTTTTCATTTGTGCTCAACTGTCCCAGTTGGCAGCTGTGGTAAACACCAGGAGTTCATGAGGAAAATCCAATTACACAGGAATCAATATCACACACAAACACGCACGCACGCACGCACGCACGCACGCACGCACGCACGCACGCACGCACGCACGCACGCACGCACGCACGCACGCACGCACGCACGCACGCACGCACGCACGCACGCACGCACGCACGCACGCACGCACGCACGCACGCACGCACGCACGCACGCACGCACACACACACACACACACACACACACACACACACACACACACACACACACACACACACACACACACACACACACACACACACACACACACACACACACACACACACACACACACACACATAAATTGCCTGCGCGCACATTCTCTCACTGATAACTCCCACAAGTCATTGTAATGTGGGAACCCCCATTATACACTGTCAGATACGGAGTTACCACAATTTAACTTGATAATGTAAAAAAATTATTCTACTCTCAGGGTTGTATTAACCCATTTAGACCTGAGGCTGATTCTACAAAATGTCTTCTAAATCTTGACAGGTGACCCCAAAAATGATATGTAATTGGCCCGCAAGACCCCCATCTGAAATTCCAGGGACACCCCCAGAAGCAAATATTTGAGTTAAAAACATTCGCTGTGAAAGAATATATATATTCAAAGATTTGCACACGTTTTCACGATTAAGTTAAGGTGACACAAAATGCGTTCCAGTATACTTAATGGGTCAAACTGTTCTGTTTTTTACTGTGTAACAACCAGTGGTCTTCTCCACGGGGATGAGCATGGATGGAAAGGTGGGGAACGGCAGAGGAAGAGACAGATGAACCAATGAAAGAGAACTGACAGATATGGAACAACTAGCCTCTGGTGAGCTATGCTGAGCGCACGCACGCACGCACGCACGCACGCACGCACGCACGCACGCACGCACGCACGCACGCACGCACGCACGCACGCACGCACGCACGCACGCACGCACGCACGCACGCACGCACGCACGCACGCACGCACGCACGCACGCACGCACGCACGCACGCACGCACGCACGCACGCACGCACGCACGCACGCACGCACGCACGCACACACACACACACACACACACACACACACACACACACACACACACACACACACACACACACACACACACACACACACACACACACACACACAGTCTCCTCCCATAGTCAACTGCAGATCTGGCAAACAAAATTCTGCCTAATCAACCCGCATTCCTAACATCAGCAACTAAATTCTCACAGCCGCGACTCGCAAACTAAAACCTCTCTCTCTCTCTCTCGTCACCGAGAGACACCTGTGAGGATTCTCCGACCAAGCAGTAGCAGCAGGGTTATACGTCACTGCTTTGGCCCAGCTTAGCCTAGCTCAGACTCACCCAGGAGTGGGTACTTTTTATAGGCACTCATTTCGTACAACTTTGACACTACTCAGCCGAAAATTGATTCCTTGTGGCACAAGTAGGCGGGTGAGGTGATGTTAGGCCATGTCAGTGGAAATACGATATATGGTATGATATTATATGATATAATACTTTATTTCAGTTTACACTGAAATTTGTCTTGCTGCCCAGCGGCTCAGAACAAAATACGCCCCATTGATGACAAATATGAAACTGGAGATCAAGTGTGTTACAAGAGAGTGCATTACCCTGAGTGGAAAGTACCAGGAGTTGTCATCTGTCTGCTGGCCCAGTGGTTATTGTCAGACATGGAGGAACCTGCTTTGGAGTGCATTATCTCAGATTGAGAAAAGTGAACTTAGAAAAGTGCAAATAAACCAGAAAAACTACAAACTATATTCAGCAAATGCAGTCCATATATTGGATACTTCTTGAGCTGAAGATTCGGAACAACACTAACCTCTCTGTAAGAAGGAAACGGATCAATTCAGGTCTAAGCAGTACTGGGCATATACAGTAGCACCAAGTAATGCGTTACTGTAACCTTTTATTTTCGGCAAAACTAGTAATGTATATCTAACTAAGCCAAGAATGTTGAGAACCGGGGCCTCCGCTGGCCCAGCAGTCCAGGCGCATGCCACATATAGGCTCTGGCCTGACAGCGCATGGCGTGTTCCTGTCCCGTTCATGACGATCTTCGCTGCATGTCTCTCCCAAGCCCCCAGAAAGACTGGCCAGCGTTGAAGCGCTGAGCCCTACTGGTCTGAGCTGGGCCCGTGCATTTAGCACGAGGAAACCCTGTGCAGCTGGGGTTTAACATTGAGCACTTGCGGAAGTAGACCGTTTTTCCGGGTGCTTCAAAACGCCACTGAGCAACTTCCATCAAAATGAATAGCAGGGGGCGGGGCAGTCCGCCCTATATCCTTTATACCTCTATGGTCTCTCTCCCTCTTTCCGTCTATCTTCAATTAAAGGCAAAAAGCCAAAAACACTATTATGTATAATAATTATGTAAACAATGGAGTTAACAGTGCCAGAAGATTACGTGGATTTGTGGAAGAAAACAACTGTGCACACGTCTTACATTGCAAAGCATGAACTCTATAATTAAATCACACCTTGCCCTAATGGACTAATGGACTGCATGGTTGGTTAGGCCGGCCATCCGTGGAGCCACACATACAGTACAGTATGCAATTATTGTGTCTCCAGTCACAACAGGGTAATTCTGTGATTGAGAGACAGTTAAGGAGTGCGTGCGTTTTGCAGAGTGCGTGCGTTTTGCAGATCCGAAATCCGCAATAAAAAACGTCACGCGAAACATCCTTGCACACTGCAGTGCGATGCGACTTATTTAAATTAGTTGCAATGTTTTTGCAGAACGAAATTGAGTGAAGCAGCAGCAGTGAGGATGATCCCCTGATCTGAGTGTTCAATGATCCAATCTGAACCCTCCAGAGTTGATCTGATCATTTTCAAACATGTTTGATATTTATCTGGATCGCTATAGCCTACAGTAGTACTGTATGCCAGTGTATGGAACAGCACAACGGGGGATTGAGAGAAAGACAGATGCAAGGGAGGGGAGCAATGGCGTCAGCACGCTGATCACATGCGCACGCACGCACGCACACACGCACGTACGCACGCACGCACGCACGCACGCACACAGACACACACACACAGTCACACACAGTCTCACACACATATATGCATTATGGCTCATAATCTGCAAAAAAATTGTTCGGAAATAGCGCACTGAGCACACTGTGCAATGCAAACTAATAGGCGAGTGCGCTCTGGTGCAGTATTTCCGTACGTGCCCATAAAGACCCTGTGCATTTGTCTGTCCCTCAATAGAGGGACAGACAAATGCATGGCCAAAAACTCTTAAATAAATCTAGGCTAAAGACTAGCAAAGATTCTTCACAACGGGGGCATGCTGTGATAATTATATGACATGTCATAGAATAAATTGGAGAAGAGAAGTTAATTCTCTCTCTCTCCCTCCCTCTCTCTCTGTGTGTTGCATGCGCTGCTGCCTCACCCGCTTTCATGGGCTTTTCATAGTAGTACTTTCTCTTCAACGAGATGATCAGTGGAAACCATGTTGGGCTCGAAGGGCTCAGCAGTGCTCAAAGGCAGAAAGACCATGTCTAGCTATGTGAAAAACGGATACAATCGACCCAGTCCGAAAACTTTGTATACAGACGCAATATTCGGCGGCAGTGTGCAAACGTGATTGACATATTCTTTCCCGTGATCCGACATTCCCTCCGATATTCGCCCCGAAAAACGCGCTTTGTGTGCAAGAAACAGAGAGAGTGAGAAAGAGAGAGAGTGAGTGAGTGCAAGAAACATAGAAAGAGAGAGAGAAAGAGAGAGAGAGACCTGGATAGTTTGTCGTCTCACTGCAACACCAGACAGAGACAGCAGTAATAATCTATACTCCCGGGCCATTCACAGCAATCTGCCAAGTTGTTTACCAGAGCAAAGAGCCCCCTGATTGAGTTTGACGCTCGCCACTCAGTGTGATTGGAGACGACTCCTCGACACCGACACAGACAGACACAGTGCAAACATACAGTAGGTTATGTCCCGAATATTATGCAGCGGCTGTGTGTCACAACTCTGCAGGGACACTGTACTGTACATGAGTGTGTATAACTCCTTGCAAAGTAGAAGAAGTCACGCACAACAAGGGAGGTGAGTGGCAGGGGATAAAGGGTTTGGCTGTTCCTGTGTTGTCCTGGTAAAACCTGAGGCCCCTATATGTATGGCCTGTGATATGTTCTCCTTCTGCTCTCCTGCCTTAAAGGTGTGAAGAGAAGGACATAACAACTGTTATTCTCTCCTACACTCTACTGTCACTTTCTCTTTCCACTTTCCATTAGCTTTCTAAAGGAGGACCCATGCACTTACAGTTCTGGCACCCGCTAGGCCCCTATTCCTCCACGAGCGGTGCATACAGTATCCTATAATGCACTCACTGTACTGTAGGCATGTTGCTGTCAAACACTGCCGCTGCCCTACATTCACGCTGTGGGTATAAAGCGAGCCTCCTGGCTACACAACACACGCCCCCCCAGGTCCCAGTGCAGCTGGCTCCATCCACGCTCAGACGCTCTGCAGCACCATGGAGTAGTGATTACAACAACGCGCGTGTCGACTTGAGGCCTGTTCGCCGTGATTGCACGCCGGGTCTAATGCAAGTTGGCCCGTAAAATACACACATGCTCTGAAGCGTCAAAACTGTTTAGGCATCAGACACGGTGGAGTGGGCAGCGTGCAGTGGGCCAGAGGCAATATCGGTGTCAGTGACGCCTCAACTCTTTGGACAGAGAGAGCATAAGATGTGTTCTTGCTTACTTTGTCCCCAAGGTGTGCAGTGGTAGGGCCAAGCCGCAGAGGTAGATAATGGAATGATGAACATTATATCTATGGTCAAAGATGTCGGCTTCCATTATTCCAACCAAGGTATAATGTCTACTATATATAATTGGGGTTAGTGGGAACCATAGGCTGCCAAATACACTTTTGTTTAAACATAGAGAAAGTGTTCAGTTACTTGAAGTTTCGATTTTCACTGCTTATCTACAGTGTGAGAAACCACTGTGTAAGCAAGATAGACTGTACTGTTTACAATACCGGGCCAACAGTGCCAGAGATTAGCTGTATACGGACGGACGGACACACGGACGGACGGACAGGTTGCAAAACATACTTTCTCCCCATGCCTTCGGCCTGGTGGAGACAATTACAATGCCAATGCATGTGGCTAATTACAAGAGAAGCATCACATGTAAAATATACTGTAATGTTTGATGTGGTTTTAGCATTGCCAGATGGCCAAAACGCCATGTAGACTACAGTGTAATAGAGACTATAAAACCCGTTGTCCTAGTATATTGTTGGCATTGTGGCAAAAAGACTCACACATGAGCTGCTTGCTTATCGGCAGCATGTCATCATCACGTACAGCCTGTCAGCATCTCTTCAGATACCGTCTGTCAAGTGTGAGGCTGTCACAGCTTTACAGTAACAGACCTATTCCGATGTCAGGACAATATTTATTCATGATGTGTGTGTACCAGTGCTGGTCGTGAGTCTGACAGACACGAGGATAAATTCAGACAAAGGCACGGATTGAGTGCCAAATGATAGGAGAGTAATTGCCAGGGCATTATTTTTCTGTCTTGCTCAACTGAACTGATCATTGGGAATTGCTGTCTGAGCTAAGTCACAAGGACTTAAAGAGGAGATTAAAAAATAATATGATGATGATACACTTACAGTAACAAGCTGTGGCCGTGGCGGATGTTGATTTTTTTTATCAAGCAAATTATAGATGTTGATTTTTTTTATCAAGCAAATTATAGCACATTATTTATTATTCAACTCACTCAGTGCCACAGGACGCCTTTGGACGCCTCCCCCTTATACATGAGTATTTACAACAACAAAAAAACAAAAAAAGAAGCTTCACAGGCTCACAACGTGACACATTGCCACACGCTATGAACATCGTCTATTTCTTCTATTTTGGAATATCTTTTTGGAAAGAATTCCCCCGTGCCCAAAATACGGATGCCAGTGTTAAAATGATTAAAGTGAATACGTGTAGAAACAGAAAGAACAGAATAATCATATCAGAAAATAATTCTCAATAACTTGTATGGACCCTCACATGTCCATTTGGTTACAGTCAGAGTTAAAGTAACAGTGAATATTTGACTGTTTAGTGTACAACATGCTTGCCCGTTATTCCTCCCGGAATTTGGCTGTGTAGTTGAAGCACTTATGAGAAAAAAAGCTTATAAAAACTTTGGCGAAAACAGAAGCGCAACATGAGGATAAAAGAAACATTCAATGTCCAGTTTGCTATTCACAACTGCTACTACTACTTTGTTGTTGTGGTGTTGAAACTTTGATTTTCTCTAACTATTATAAACTTTCATGACAGCCTAGTAGAAATATCATTTTTGAAACGGCTACTACTGTGAATTCGGTTCACGGAAGTTGTTGTAGGCTATGTGGGGAAGGGGGATTATCTGATGCGAACTGACACATGACTCTACACTCTCTTGCCTTGCCGCAACGTCACCCACCGCCCCAGGCCCTCCCACCCCTCAAAAAAAAAAACAGGCAAGCTTACAACATACATACTGCAGGTATACTAAAGGATGAGCTAACTGGAGAGCCTTCAAAGTGTCTCCACCAGTATACCACATCAAAGTGAGCATTCATGAGAGAGAAGCATTGTTTGTCACACAATCAGGCATCGAAACAGACGACTGCTTCTCGACTAATCTTGCGTCTCGTCCTCCCAGTACTATCTAGCGGCTAGCCTTATGTAGCACTGTGTGTTCCGGAACACGCAGTGTGTTCAGAATTGCATGTGCTTTTTGTTGACGGCTTGTCTTACATAAGATCTGGGGATGGAGAACAGTGCAGGCAGTAATACGCTACACCCCACCCGCCCCCACTGACCCCGTGTGTCCCAGATGCTTTGCGCGCGGGCCTTTCCTGCTCCAGGGCCTTTGCACTGCATTTTAATTAGACACACAGACAGGGAGAGACGCGACTCCCGATTAAGTGCACGCAGGAATCAGCCCACACTCCGTTCACACAACAGCTTGAACAGCAGTGAAAAAGCAATCGAGGCCACTGTTTGGTAATGTGCTGCTAAATACCGCCATTTATCTTTCTGGGGAAACTGATTTTTAATGCCCCCCCCGCCCCACACACATTTACCTAAAACACCATTCCATCCTGTTGCCACATGCACACCTATGGAACACACACACACACACCATTCCATCCTGTTGCCACATGCACTCCTATGGAACACACACACACACCATTCCATCCTGTTGCCACATGCACTCCTATGGAACACACACACAGTTTGTTTGGGCAGCTAATAGTCGTTTCACGATGAAAGAATATATTTGATTAACCCACTCAGGTAAGCATTCTGTTATATTAGTTTGTAGAATGGTCCTGAGGTCCAAATGGGTTAACAGTCTGCTCCCTGGGTTGTCTGGACAGATACATGATGTGGTCTAGCGGTTCTTTTTGTTCCCTTCACTTCCGTTCCCTTCTGCTTGACTTTCCAAAGACGAATACATAATGAGGCGAATGGTGCACGTTAACACTTTGATATTGAACGAGATGAGGTGAGACTGTGCCCCGTGGAGAGGACAGACTTGAAACGATAAGAGAGGTTATGAACACCTCCTGAACTACAGCGCTACTGAGAAATACTGCACAGCACAATCCTGGAATGGATGACGATAAGCTCGTACACCCGTGTGTGTGTGTGTGTGTGTGTGTGTGTGTGTGTGTGTGTGTGTGTGTGTGTGTGTGTGTGTGTGTGTGCGTGCGTGCGTGCGTGCGTGCGTGCGTGCGTGCGTGCGTGCGTGCGTGCGTGTGAGAGAGAGAGAGAGAGAGAGAGAGAGAGAGAGTGAGATACAGCGAGAGACAGAGACTCTGACTATATACAGTACTGTACTGTACACTGTTAAGTGCCCGTTCTCTAATTTTGTATTTTAATGTTGGGATTTGGCACATTTTAACAACACATAGAAAACTGAAATTCTTTATTTGTTTCTTTGAGGAAATGTGGGGCGAAGAGCAAATAGGAGAGGCACGTTCGGTACAGCAAGGCGCTCTCTGTGCCTCTCGTGCGTGTGTGCGTCACCCAGTATTACAATATATACTGTATACTGTATACACATACTGTATATTAGGGCATTCACAAATACAGATTTTTGGTATTCCACTTTTAATACCTAAAAGTAGTTGAATAGTCGCTTATTCACCGTTGAAATATCATATTATTTTCATCCAATACAAACTATAGTGATTTGAATAAAAGTATATTTCCAAATGTATGAGTGTCCTTGTCCACATATCTTCTTGTTTTCTCAATAGATGATGTGTTTTACATTTAATTTGCCACTTGAATGCGTTGCCCATAATGTTAACAGAGCAGAGTGGAGACGGCAGACAGACAAGTAATCGCATTTCAGTGAATATCACTGAGGGGAATTCTCAGTTATACTGTACATCCCAATCCCGACTGACTTTGTTCATGTCTATATTTTGAACATGCATGGGCTTACATAAATGTTCTACCTACCGCGGAGCTCCAACAGTACATGAGAAATTAACATTGTTGAATTAACTTGCCTGAATGTAGTTGGGGAAATACAAAAAAAACTAAATGGAGGAGTGACATAATTATTTCAACTACCTAGTGAATTCTCTAGAATTAATATAGGCTACAATTAGTCTTGCAAGTTGCTGTTTGGATAATTTTCCAAAAATAAATAGCCTATGAAATCGAAACACAAACGTATCTTGGTATTGACAACCTCAAGGGATGCCACCACGGTGATGTATGTACCATGCAACCAAGGGATGCCACCACGGTGATGTATGTACCATGCAACCAAGGGATGCCACCACGGTGATGTATGTACCATGCAACCAAGGGATGCCACCACGGTGATGTATGTACCATGCAACCAAGGGATGCCACCACGGTGATGTATGTACCATGCAACCTCAAGGGATGCAACCACGGTGATGTATGTACCATGCAACCAAGGGATGCCACCACGGTGATGTATGTACCATGCAACCAAGGGATGCCACCACGGTGATGTATGTACCATGCAACCAAGGGATGCCACCACGGTGATGTATGTACCATGCAACCAAGGGATGCCACCACGGTGATGTATGTACCATGCAACCACCACAGTGATGTATGTACCATGCAACCACCACAGTGATGTATGTACCATGCAACCAAGGGATGCCACCACGGTGATGTATGTAACATGCAACCACCACGGTGATGTATGTACCATGAAACCATTTTAACTTTAGATTGACAACCTCAAGGGATGCCACCACGGTGATGTATGTACCATGCAACCAAGGGATGCCACCACGGTGATGTATGTACCATGAAACCATTTTAACTTTAGATTGACAACCTCAAGGGATGCCACCACGGTGATGTATGTACCATGCAACCAAGGGATGCCACCACGGTGATGTATGTACCATGCAACCACCAAGGTGATGTATGTACCATGCAACCATTTTAACTTTAGATTTCAGATGTCGATGCTAGCACTTTTGACACACTGATGGAGTGTATTATAGTATATTGTGGGTTGTATATTGAGATGGCAGGTATGTGACATTAAAAAAGGACAAATCACACATGCGGGACACTATTCAAACACAAACGAATCACTACAGCCTCAGTAATCAACCAGTGAAATTACAGTATTTAAGGATTGCATTGACAGCTGCAGTTAGTGCAGTACACCATTCTCCCTGACTTGGAGTGGTGCGGTGGTGCTGTCTTAAAGTGTGTAGACATCTGCCATTTTGGGAAATTACTTAGGAATGCCTTGATGACGCACTGCCCGACGCGACACGTCCATTTCCTTGGCCGGTCGTCTCGAGCTAGCCTAAGATTTAGTCTCTCGTAGATGTTATTTTATCGATTCTGAAATGTCAGAATCTGTCAAATATATACTGTATACAAGACTATAAATCTTAGGCTAGTCTCGATCCAAAGTTGAGTTTGACTGGCTGGTGCTGCCAGCTCAGCCTATTCGATATTTGTCGTATCTTATGATGGTGTCGTGCGTTGAAAATATCAAATCTACAAGCTCACAACATGTTGCAACTCACAAGGCACCGCGTTGTGAGCTTGTAATGTTTGTGAAGCACACATCAAGCTTTTACACACACCACACACACATCACAGATGCGACAGATCTGCACATAGTAGACATAAATGGCTCTGCTGTCTGCTAGTATTCACTATTTTCGTTCGGGTGTTATGATAGCCTGGCGTTGGCCATACTGGTGAACGTGGATTCGCTCTCGCTTCCTCCCTGTTATCATATAAACAGGCAGTGATGGGCAAGTATTTGAAATACATGTATTTGAAATACGTATTTTCTGTATTTTAAAATACAGAAAATACATTTACAATGTATTTACAATACTTTTTTTTAATACATACATGTATTTCAAATACTTGCCCATCTCTGATAGAGGAGGCATGAGTGAATCCCACGTTATGTGTCTGGCAAAGCCAGGCTTATAGATGAACAAGAACCGGTCGAAGAGATCATGAAACGTGGATATTATTAAACATGCAAGCACCGTGACCGTCTGTCTGCAATGGATAAAGTTCATGATGACACTTTATTTTTATTGATGCGGCAATGAATAAACATACATACATGTACATTTTGCTGTATCCGACATGTAAATACCCCCCCCCCCCCCCAATCAAGGTCAGAACAAGACAAATAAAACAAACAAAGTCAGACAGTACAAGACAGTAAAAGTAATTAGTAAACTAGTATTTAAAGTACTAATGAACATAGTAAGAAGAAGAAGAAAACAAATAAAATAAAGTAAAACAGCATTTTCCATCAGGGTATGGTATCTAGGTTATATACATTGTATCCATCATTCAGATAAATAGTAAATTGCTATATCCAACTGTCTACTTACTGAGGGCCTCTAACCAGAGGTCACCCAATGTCAGATTTGTCGGTATTTAAGTGAAAGGTATACTTTCCACAAACTCTATGAAAGGGGTCCAAGTCATAATGTATCGATCTTTAGAGCCACTACGGTTGTACCTCAGTTTCTCTAGAGGAATCATGGAGAGAACCTCTTTGACCCACTGTTTGAACAAGGGAGGTTTCCCCGACTTCCATTGTTGAAGTATCAATCTACAAGGCAAAAGCGTTGTGAATGCCACAGCGTTTGCCTGAAGACCTGTGAGCCGTTCCTCGATCGGAGACACCCCAAAAACAGCAATCACCGGGCAAGGATCCACCGTTCCACCACATACGTAAGACACCGCCTCGAAAATGTTCTGATTACATTAATTTTAACAAAATAAACTAGGTCGGTAGGTTTTGCATATGAGATGTAAAGCCCAAAACCTCACAGCCACTTTATTCACGTCTGCATGATAGAGTAGATTATATATTAATGATTTAGTTAACTATAAAAACAGGAGCAGCTGCATCTGTGATAAAGTGGAAGCGCGGCGCTAATAAAGAGGTGTAATTATCCAAATGGTTGTTAACACTAAAACTAGAGATGTCCCGATCACGTTTTCTTTGCTCCCGATCCGATTCCGATCATTTGATTTTGAGAGAGGCCGATACTGATTTTTCCCGATCCGATCTTTATATTTTATACAACACTCTTATGCTATGTGAGAAATGTATGTCACTCTAGTCTAGTCTGTTGCCTTTCAATTATTCATAAATAATGTGACTACTTTTATTAGAACTATAGAAGGACTGTCATTGTGGATTTCTTATTTTTTCATGTCATATGGTGCGAATCATAGCAAAAATAATTATGTATTGGTTAATTAGATTGAGTGAATCTTGCAACTACAGCTTATGGAACTGAAGTCAAAGTTAAAACTCTATAAAACGCCTATTTAGACACACTATTTTATTTAAAAAAAAGAAAATCTCAGATGTATTTATCCCGATCCCGATCATTTGAAAATGGCATGATCGGCTCCGATTTCCGATCGGGACATCCCTATATAGCTAAAACCGTCTCGACCCTTTGGTGTGGTTTGGGTTCCATGCGTTCACTAGGGTTTACGTGGGTCAACGTGCAACAAGACATATCACACCACAGGGACAACGCTAAAACCGTTTTGACCCTTTGGTGTGGTTAGGGCTTAAGACACAGCCCTCGCGACTGCAGAGTGTAGACCTATAGACACCGATGCTAGCTCTGTTTCACTGTGAATATTGCAAAAACGGTCTGGTCAATAAAGAAAACATAACATGTGATAGCCGAAAAATATCGCCGGTCATGGTCGTTAACAAAGTTATGTTTTACTCACTTAGTAGAGTGTTTAATATCGTAATTCCCACAGCCACAATGTATTTATGTATGGGGGGCTGACTAGAGATTCCTGCAGTGACACGATGTTATGACTAGTCATTTTCCAAGGTGGATGGGCGGTGCTTCGGGAAATGGTACCTCACACTTACCTCACACTGTGTGAATTTGTTGTCTCTATACTTTGCAACAGGAGTCAGACTACCATAGACATCACAACATCCAATCTAACTTGTTAAACAAACTACATGTAATAGACACCAATAGTAAAGTATTTACACACTGTAGTTGTCACCATGGCATAGAGCCATGTTTTATTCCTGCTTTAAAAAAAGACAATCTTTCTGGCATGAATGCCGCACCTACATTGAGTGACGGTGACGGAACAACTCACGTACAGTATGACATGATTATGACACCGGAGCTCACAGATGCATGTCTGCTGTAGAAAAGCTAAACATTCACACACACACACACACACACACACACACACACACACACACACACACACACACACACACACACACACACACACACACACATACATACATAGTTAAAAATATATATAAAAAATAATATTAGCAAATAATCGACCTTTGAGTGTCGAATAGTGTTTTCATCATCGAATATTCTAATATTCTGTGAATGCCCTACTGTATATCAGTTTGTAGGCCCATCATGCCCACATTTTCAGAGTGGGCATGACGGAGAGAAAGGCCAAAGACACCATGAAGGTACCTAGAGATTCTACTTCTATTCTTGGGCCAAACCACAAAACAAAGTGGCGAGAGAGGGGGGACAAGGCTTGGCATGCTGTCTAACTGGGCACAGTGAAGCTGTCAGTACTGCCTCCATCTCAGACAGCACCGCTCAAAATGGAGGCTTCTCTATTATAAACCTTCTCAAATGGGTTAGTCCATTTCATTTGTCAGTTTATTTCTATAATTCATGGCTTTATTGCAGGTTTTAAAGGTCTAGAAGCATACCCTCCATTAAAAATGCACTGCAATGACAGAGGCATGTAAGAAACCCACAGTTAGATGGGATCACAGGGGGAAGAGGAATGGTGGAGAGTATGAAAGGGAGATGACAGCAGAGAGTGGGAGAACACGGAGAGGGAGCAGTAGGATGAGAATAGAAGAGTAGCCCCTATAAGATATCCTCATAGAAAACTTGATACAAATCTCAACGTTAAAAATAAAAACTATCAATATTTTATTTTTAAATAAATGAATACCTTATTTTATATGTTGTATAAAATGGCATGCAGCGGAAGTAGCCGATCTACAAGCTCACAATGCCAGGTTGAAAGTGTAAAAGTATGTCTGTGGGGTTTATAAATATTAACCAATTATTAACAGGAGCTTGTGACTAAATAATAACTACATTGGATCCACAGGTTATTTTTTTTTAAGGAACAACATCAACATACTTTTTATTGTCTTCTGTCGTGTAAAACTCACCTCTCGCTCTCATATACTTTATTTGTAGTACCTCATGTTGCAAAGTTTACCTAATGTGACATATTAGGTGATCACCTCGTATATATATATGTCACATTAGGCAAACTTTGCAAATCTAGTGTTAGTAATAATATACATAGTGGCGCATTATTAGCTTTCATGTTTCAGTAGACACTATAGAGGAAATTCTTTCAATCCAGTCGAGTCCAATCAAGCAGAAGTTAATGAATTTTATAAACACGGCAGGAATGCAAATGATGCTAACACATCATTATATGGTTTACTTGCTCCATGTGTGCACATATCCGGTTATCTAGCCTGTGCATAAATTTGCAAATAAAAATGAGAGATGCTGCACAACCCTACATTGCATCAGCATCATGCTGTGTAGCCGTTAGTTACCATAGTTGTTAAATGGTAAATGGTGCATTTATATAGCGCCTTTATCCAAGGCGCTTTACATAGATTGTGCATTACATTCACCCATTCACACATACATTCATACACCGATTGCGGCGGAAGCCATGCAAGGTACCAACCAGCACGGTTGCAATTTCGGGAGCAATTTGGGGTTCAGTGTCTTGCCCAAGGACACTTCAACATGTAGACAGGAGGAGCCGGGATTCAAACCGCCAACCCATGGATCATTGGACGACCTGCTCTACCTCTTGAGCCACAGTCGTTGTTATACCATACAGGTAGTAGATTGCATTTATACAGCCTGCATTCTCAACCAATTAAGACCTGAGGCCAATTTTACAAAACCTATGTTTCTATCAGTGGTTCTAAAGGTACTTTCAGACGGGCATCGAATAACACAGACGACGTCGCCTGGATCAACGACAGGTCTGCTAAAGGTCTGCTCAAGAAGGGAGCGACAACGCAAGCGTAAAAAAAAACAGAATCCAGGTCTAGTCAGTCACGTGCGTGTGCACAAAACGAGCACACACGCGACAATTTCACATGACCGCATTCACGTACATAGCGCCATGAACCCTTATAGATCTTTAACTTTTGAGAGTGTAAAATGAAACCAAGTGGGTCCATTTGGTTACATTTTACACTCTCAAGAGTTGAATAATTGTTAAACAAATGCATTACTTAAAGTTAATTTACAAGAAGTCTACACAATTAGAGAACTTAGAAAACATGTTATTTTGATCAACATTGGCTTGTTATCTCTCCTAATGGTACCAACATCAATACAGTTCTTTAGTTTGGGTCTGGAAGGCTAAATGTCATCAAATGGTGGTCCGTGGCTCAAATGCAGAATAAATAATGGACCTTGATATGAAAAATCTTGAAAACCACTGATTTAAGGTATATTTAGAACGGATAAAAAATATGCCATTAATTTGCCATTAATCGCGATTAACTATGGGCAATCATGCGATTAATCGCGATTAAATATTTTAATCGACTGACAGGCCTAGAGTATATCTCACGCTCACGCGCAACGAGCGCACAGCTGTCACCAACGGGAGCGTGAGTTATGTGTAACGCACGCGACAAACACAATCGTCGCCTGCAACAAACAACATAGATAATGAGACAGCCTCACGGTACGCCAAGGGGGTGCCACATAGAAGGCAGCTCAGAGCAGGCATCCAGTACCGTGAGGAATTGATAGTCAAAATCACAAGCTGGTATAAGCTCTTACCGACCAGGAGGAAGAAAAGAGGAAGAGTGTGTGGGTGTGGGACGCACTTATAGAGTCACATCGGCACCCACAGGTGTGATTAATTTGGTATAATGCTCCTGATCCGAGGGTTATTGTCACATGGTTACAGGTTCACTTGAAATTAAATAAAACAGGCCTGAAAGTGAAAATCCACCTTTCAGCAGGCCAAAGGGAGAGGAAATGATTGCTCCTCCCTTAGTCAAGTCAAAAAGTGTAAGGTAAGGTCTTCTTTTCCCACCAACCTGTACATATCTTTTATCATTTATTTTTTTGGTGATTTTAATTTTGTTGTTATTGTTCATGTCATGATTACGAATTGAATACCCAGGACCTGAATGGAAACGAGACCGCAAGGACTTCGGTGATATCCATTTGGACGGGTGTTTGACCTCTGTACTTTTTTACATTTCTGCCAATAAAGTATTCAATCAATCAATAAGGCATACATATCAGGTCAGGTTTAGTCCTCCTTTATCTGTTAGTCCATAAACCCAGCCAGTCTTTATCTGTTAGTCCATAAGCCCATCCAGTCTTTATCTGTTAGTCCATAAACCTAGCCAGTCTTTATTTATCTGTTAGTCCATAAACCCAGCCAGTCTTTATCTGTTAGTCCATAAACCCAGCCAGTCTTTATCTGTTAGTCCATAAACCCAGCCAGTCTTTATCTGTTAGTCCATAAGCCCAGCCAGTCTTTATCTGTTAGTCCATAAACCTAGCCAGTCTTTATCTGTTAGTCCATAAACCCAGCCAGTCTTTATCTGTTAGTCCATAAACCCAGCCAGTCTTTATCTGTTAGTCCATAAGCCCAGCCAGTCTTTATTTATCTGTTAGTCCATAAGCCCAGCCAGTCTTTATCTGTTAGTCCATAAACCCAGCCAGTCTTTATCTGTTAGTCCATAAGCCCAGCCAGTCTTTATCTGTTAGTCCATAAACCCAGCCAGTCTTTATCTGTTAGTCCATAAGCCCAGCCAGTCTTTATCTGTTAGTCCATAAACCCAGCCAGTCTTTATTTATCTGTTAGTCCATAAGCCCAGCCAGTCTTTATCTGTTAGTCCATAAACCCAGCCAGTCTTTATCTGTTAGTCCATAAGCCCAGCCAGTCTTTATCTGTTAGTCCATAATCCCAGCCAGTCTTTATTTATCTGTTAGTCCATAAACCCAGCCAGTCTTTATCTGTTAGTCCATAAACCCAGCCAGTCTTTATCTGTTAGTCCATAAACCCAGCCAGTCTTTATCTGTTAGTCCATAAACCCAGCCAGTCTTTATATATCTGTTAGTCCATAAGCCCAGCCAGTCTTTATTTATCTGTTAGTCCATAAGCCCAGCCAGTCTTTATTTATCCTGACTGAAAGTATAATGACAGAGAGAGTGATAAGATATTATTCTATATCGGAAAGGTCAAAATATACTTTTTATACAGAACAGAAGCGCCAATGGCACTCTCAAAACAAAAAGTCCACATACCACACAACCACCATTTCAGCCAAATTGGCTTGCCGCTTGAGTGTTCACTCAGGCTTAGCAATGCTAATATTTGGCCTGTTTTGTATTCAGTATTGTTCAGCTCTGACCTTTGTGCTTAATGCCAATGCCCACGTCAGGCTCACTCTAGCCGATCACACCCAATTTATTGTCTCCCGTCATACAAACGCCGTAGACACTTGACTTCCTTCAGAAATAGAATAGCTTGCTATGGAAATCTCAGGGTATTTATTAAGACATGGCATCCCAGGAAAAAATAATGATGAGCCATATTTCACTGGACAACGTGCTTTGTTTTACATATGGACTCTTTAAAGCACGTTGACTGGAGCACACAGGCAGAAGCTTGAGCATACATTAACCATTAATTCTTGTGCTGGTGGATTTACTAAAAGCCACCCCAATAAAAGAGTATATTAATTAACCTTCTGGGTTTAATGTGGGTGTTTAAACCTCCCCAGAGATACACAGAGCTTCTACTTACAGCTCCACGCCTGTTAGAAAGCAGCACGGATTAGTGTGTGTGTGTGTGTGTGTGTGTGTGTGTGTGTGTGTGTGTGTGTGTGTGTGTGTGTGTGTGTGTGTGTGTGTGTGTGTGTGTGTGTGTGTGTGTGTGTGTGTACTACACTATAATGTACTTGCAAGTACTTGTACTTGCATCTCTTTCTGTGTGTGTGCGTGCGTGCATGCGTATGTGCGTGCCTCAGCTTGCACTATCAGTGTGTCTGAGAGCAAGAGAAGGTTTACGCCGGTAATCTCCGATATCCATACCTAACAAGCTTAAAGTGGTAATGCTCTCAGCGCACAAAGAGGGAAAAGCCTGCTAGTCTGTGGTATGACAGAGTGCAGACCTCATCTCAGGGAAGTAGCCTTTGTTGTGCGAGTGTGTGTGCGTGCATGCGTGTGTGCGTGCGTGCGTGCGTGTGTGCGTGCGTGCGTGCACACCATCACTGTATGTGAAATTTGGAATGTACTGTGGCTAAGAGATACTGCAGTACAACACCACATCGGGGAATGGAAATAAGGTGTTAGTGAACAAACATTCAGTGGTCTATGTCATACACCTTAACAATCAATTAGAATGCAGGTGAGCGTGCGCCACACATGTACTGTATGCATGTGCACAGACTATGCGTGCAATGCACACACTCGCGCACGCACACGCATGCACATGCACACGCACACACACACACACACACACACACACACACACACACACACACACACACACACTCGCGCACACACATACAAACTCACAGACACCAACGGCCACTGTATAACACATTCTGATTCATAATTTAGCGCACTAAACACACTTGATTTTTTTCATGATTCATGCCTACGGATCAAAAGACTTTCCCTGCATGCGCTCGTAGAAAGGAAGCCAGGAGCGTAGTTACCATGGCAACAAGCTCTAAATCATCATTCACCTTAAACTGTTTGCCGTTCAACTTACTGTACGTCTCCACTCGTCTGCCCACCAACAGTCATAGACGGCCTGCTATCTCACTCACAGAGCCCACACCTTGTCACAAATCATCATTAAGGCCCTAACTAAAACGTCCAAAATAACAAGCGTTTCCTACAATAGCATCCCTCCAAGGCCTATTTTAGACAATGATGTTTTCACTGAATCTTTTTTCCATAATGATGCCTTTTTGTCTGACGAAATGCACTGCGGATGAGGACTAGACAGAAGAGATGCTGCATGGGGATTAGACACTCAATCATCTCCTTCCCTGTCGTTTACACTGACGTCTGTCAGTAAGACTGGTCACAAGAAACCTTACCACACCTCTGCATGTCTTACAATTAACCACTTGAGACCAATTTAATTTTAATCCATTTGTTCAGCTATGTTTGGGTTCAGCTATTTTTGAGTGGTGCAACCACTCCTGCAGCTATGTGTGTCCCTGGGTCCCTGGGTCAGTCTGTCCATAGCCTGGGAAACCCAGACATCCACTTCAATTGGGCATACAGTAGCACAAACGTCGATCACTCTCTGCTGATTTCTGCTCGTCTGCACCTTTGTTAAATTGACGCACACACGTACACACACACTTCTCTCTCTTTCTGTCGCTCTAATTAATTTGTCTCATGTCGCGCAGCTGCGTCTAGATTCTCCCGGCGGATCCTGGTGGGAGCTGTCTATGCCATAGAAAGCATAGGTGGACCCCAGGCTAGTCTGTCCAAGCACGAAAAAAGCGTTATATCGTTTGTTCACCAAGTGTCACTGTTGCACAACCTAACACACAGACACAGACACACACAGGCCAGGGAGGAGGGCTTGTACAGTACAGTACAGTACAGTACAGTACAGTACAGTACAGTACAGTACAGTACAGTACAGTACAGTACAGTACAGTACAGTACAGTACAGTACAGTACAGTACAGTACAGTACAGTACAGTACTCACTTCAGACGGGTCTGATTTTTTAAGAATTTATGAAAATCTTGCAAAATGTTCAACGACAATGCATGCCCAAACTAGGTTAAGTGGTTAATTTATGGTCATTATATGATATTTTACCACACACAGTCGACACACACACACGCGCATACACACTCACGCAATCACACATACACACATAAGAAGACAAATTGAGACAGACAAATTCTATAAAAGAGACTAATTGAAACGGATAAATTAAACTGAATAATCTGATTTGAAATGCTGTTCAACTCAATTTTGCCAGAATTCTGCCCGATCACAGGCTCCCCAGAGAATCGAAATCCACCATGTATTGTTCATGTATTATTGCAATGGAAGCAGACAAAGGAATTTAACCTACCCATTAGCTGGACGAGTGGACATCTAAACATAACCCAAAATTATGCAGTAATTAACTAAATCTGGTAGAGCATTCTACAGCATTTCCTAAAAAAATGTGGGTGGCATAGCGAGCACCAGAGTGCCTAAGGTACTGTAGTTATGATAAATGTTGCATTGTGTAACAGCTGTGTGGGTAAATGGAGCACACAAGCATAAAAGCTGGGTTCCAGACTCAGCACGTGAGTCCTATCTCACAAGAACTGTGTCAGTAGGCTAGTCTGGCCAAGCAGAAAGGCTGTGCACGTTTACTCTGCATCCTACAGTGTGCTAGAATTAGGTGTCTAACCTCTGTGGTGCGACTCATGTTTACCCTCTCTGTGCGTAGCGGCATGGCGGCTCCTGAACTGGTCCTGATGTGCAGAATTGTCAGCGAATGGAAATGTATTCGTCCAGTGTAGAACTCCAATCAGTATTCCTTCTTTGAGAACGACAGTACAACACAGGCAGGCAGGCAGGCAGGCCAGTGCAGTGTGAGCTACTGTAGCCTATACTGTAGGTACTGTTGAATGAGGAAGCCCATAGAATAAAAGAACCCCCCCCCCCCCCCCCAAAGAAAAATATAAAAAATAAAATAAAAATAAAACCCAAAACAAAAACAGCTGAAACCACTGTCCTCTATAAATCCAATCTCAGACAAACTCTCGCACACAGGCAGCGAGCGCATGGGTTTATTGTGTACTACGGACCCTCGCTGGGGTCACCTAAACAGACTGTGTTTCACGCTGATCCCATTCCACCCACACACACACCCGCCCTCCACTTTTACTGGAAGCTGAGCATTGTCCAGCATTGTCTCTGTGCCATCAGCACAGTTGCGCTCTGGCATACCTGGCAACCCACTAACGCAAACAAGCACACAGAAACAAACAGGCACAGCATGGATGGGGTACTATACTGTACTGTATGTGTGCACGTGCGCGCGCACACACACACACACACACACACACACACACACACACACACACACACACACACACACACACACACACACACACACACACACACACACACACATAAATTGTATGAATACATATACATGAGTACATCAATATACAGCAGGCACACTCTAGAGTACACACATACTGTACTGTACAGAGACGTCATTACTCAACAGAGGCACAGTTCTTAACAGTATGCCAGTCATGTGTGCAAATGTCTGTTTCCATGCCAGCACAGTCACAATTGTTTAGCAATTCACATTATGATGTCAGTCACAATGCGTGTAACTGTATGATCATGCACATTGATGTCTGTGTGTGTGTGTGTGTGTGTGTGTGTGTGTGCGCGTGCGTGCGTGCGTGCGTGCGTGCGTGCGTGCGTGCGTGCGTGCGTGCGTGCGTGCGTGCGTGCGTGCGTGCGTGCGAGTGCTGGGTTTGTGAACAGGGTGGGCAGATAGAATGAGTGGAATGCATGCTGTCATCAGAACCATGGCCATGTCCAGAGAAAGAAAAAGCTGAATCAGGTCCAGTCATGTGCTTTCAGAGAGAGACACAACAACCTGACACCAGCACACAGGCAGCCAGATAGAAGGACAGGTAGAGTCTGGGGTCTATTATACAAGCCTGAGCCAAACAGGCCAAAGGTGACCTGGAGCTTAGTCTGGCAAAATGAGTCATTGTCATTGAGATCTATTCTGTATGCCAAAAGTCAGGTGAAAATCCAGGGGAAAGTGAGCCAATGAGAATTTACTGTACAGTTTGACATGAAACATGCCCACACAGCATAACCGTAGAGAGCGTGCAAGTGGAAGTAGATGAGCGTAGCCACTAGCCAGCCCAGAGCTGGCAGACAGGGGATGTGGGTAGTGTAGTTATTCAGAGCTGGCAGACAGGGGATGTGGGTAGTGTAGTTATTCAGGCAGTTGAGCATTAAGGCTCGCTTGTACTTTCCGCCTGGGGCAACCTAATCCACAGTCATCAATTCATGCTGCCTGACATGGCAATAACAATGATAGTCCCATTTACGTTAATGGTATTTCACTGTGCTGTTGTATGGACTTGGACTGAGTGAGAACTCAGTTGTGCACAGTAAAATCTGGTGTGTTCATTTAATGGTGTAAAAATAGACCTACTTACTGGTTCCTTTTTACACTCTTGCGTTCACACGGGCAGACACAAATACGAAGGCGCGTTGTGAGTTTATTTGGAGCAGCTACATGCATCTTTGTGTCTTTGCAATGTCATGTCGCTGGCTTCCATTGACAATGAATGGTAGACTGCATCTTTTACATCTGCCTGTGTGAACGCACCATCAGGGTTAACCTAACACTTTAGCGTGGGGCTGTGTAAGTGTTAATAAACAGGATGGTACAAGGTACTAAACTTTTAACACAGGTCTAGTCCCATCCCAAATGTCCTCCACTGGCATTGTGGGCCAACAGTCATAATGCAAGTTTTAAACTTTGAAAAATCATGAAAAAATAGGTCGAATGTGCTATCACAAGTGAGTAGAAGTGTTCATATGCTTTGATCTGATAGGAATCAGAACTCTTTTTTTCTCATAAACTGTCAAATTAATTAGACGGCATTGCAACACTGTCCTCCACAAACAATCTTGGTAGATTTAAAAAAAAAAAAATCCACAGGGCATAAAATGCCCATTAACAGTCCTGTAAAGATACAATAAATACATTAAATAAAAGTCCAATGTTCATGAAAAAGCATACAGTATGCCTATATCATTATGGTGCACTAGAGTAGATACGGGGTGGTGAATTGATTTGTATGTAATCCTAATGTATCCGATTGCAGTCATTGCAAAGAGACTCGCTTTTTTCTCGCTTAGGGAGTAACTTAATAATAAAAAAAACTACACATAATTGTCAGAATTTTGTCTTGATAACTGAATTCTTGACACTAGTAGTAGAAAAGCGTCCAACTATAATAACAGAATGGAGAGTGAGGCCCACAAGATTAGTCCCTAACACACATCCATGACACACGTATTATTGCTTTGTGAGCTTATTGATTGGCGATTTTGGCAAATGATAGTATTGTCCGGACGAGATAATATCTTGTACGGACGAGATAATATCTTGTACGGACGAGATACTATCTTGTACGGACAAGATAAAATATATTTTGAATGCATGGCCATTCAGGGGCTCCGTAGATCAGTGCCATACCAAATTTTAAATGAATGCTATAATCGATGAAAACATTTCTGTAATTTGTTCTAAGAGGCTGTGGCATGTAAATGCATCAAAATCACAAAGGTAAAATGAACAATATTAGACTGGTTTGGAGATCTGAATATGAGATTATTCCCCAAACCAAAAAAAGACCATGACACTTTACAAGTAACGTACTACATGAGTAAAGAAGTATTTGTTTTTTAAAACTGTACTTTGAGTCTTTACTCAAGTATATTTTTGAGCCGGTAATCTACTTTTGAATTTCTACTTGTTACACTAATCGGCTCTAAATGTGGGGATTGGCACCTCCCGTCTGGCTTTGACCATGCTGATCCCTCACCTACTGCTTTAGTGAGTATTTAAGCAAACAATAGAGATGTTAAATTTTAACACTTACGACTTGTGATTTAGTGTCCATGCGTGTGGAGGTTGATTAAGCTGTTGCGGAGTCTCCTAATAGAGCATTTCAAATCGAGTGGTAGCAACAGTGTATTCCATGTTTGTAATTTTACAAAGGCCGATAAAGTGGGGGCAAAAGTTGTCCAAAAAATAGTTTCTTAATCTCCTACACTGCATTTAACACTGGTCACTGCGGAAACTCTACCCACAAGACTTCTGCATTCTCGTAAAAAGCAAGCGGATGAAAAATGTCAGACTTCGTAGTTGGCTTCATAATTACACCCTGAGCGGCAAGGAAGGAGTTCTCTGTTCAATCAATCAGTAACGCCCAGCGCTCAGGACGGAGATTATTGATATCAAAACCGATCGCATCACTCCACAGGCTGGGAGAGTCTGTTGCACAAAATTCAATGTTATTTTCCGGTGGGACGTCATCGAAAATGTCCCCCCCCCCCCATTTTTGCCATTTTTAACGTGAATAACTCTTGATCTAAATCATTCCGTCCAATTCTAAGCAAAGATTATGTGTTAGACGGCCCATCGCGGTCCCGTCGCTAGTCACGTTAGAATTAATCATACCTCCCGTTGTTGTCGTTCGCCTTGGGAGTGTTTTGGCTACATCAAGCTACTTCAGCTACATCCGAGATAGCACCTGGTCCGTTATTAAATAACCTCGGGCGTTCGGGGTGTCAATGTTATTTTGTATTAATGTTAATGTATTTGTTAATGGTTTGTTGATCTACAAACATGTCAGTTTTGTAAACTGTGTCAAATTAGGGCTGCTTGACCGCATAATTCCCAGGCTGCTTTTTTGGTCCGAGATGTCGAGATGGTCTGTGCTTCTTTACCAGGCAGGACGACCAAGACAGACAGACAGACAGACAGACAGACAGACAGACAGACAGACAGACAGACAGACAGACAGACAGACAGACAGACAGACAGACAGACAGACAGACAGACAGACAGAGAGAGACAGAGAGAGACAGAGAGAGAGAGAGAGGCAGAAGAGACTTAGTTGTACACACTGTAAAACCCTGAGTAGTCATTTAACTCAGAGAGTATAAAAGTGGACCCATCACCACTTTTCCAGTGCAGTTGGTATACAGCAGAGCTTGCTGTGGTGTAGTACGAGGACCCTCAGGCTAATGTTACATGGCCTTGTTTCACAGCATCATACTGACCAGGGCAGAATCAATTCTTTTCTATTTCTACTCCCTCTCCCTCTCCCTCTCCCTCTCCCTCTCCCTCTCCCTCTCTCTCTCTCTCTCTCTCTCTCTCTCTCTCTCTCTCTCTCTCTCTCTCTCTCTCTCTCTCTCCTCTCTCTCTCTCTCTCCCTCTCCCTCTCCCTCTCCCTCTCCCTCTCTCTCTCTCCCTCTCTCTCTCTCTCTCTCTCTCTCTCTCTGTCTCTCTCCCTCTCTCTCTCTCTCTCTCTCTCTCTCTCTCTCTCCCACACTCTCTCTCTCCCGCACTCTTTCTCTGTTCCATCTATCAAATGCATACGCCATTTCTCTTTCAATTAAAGCCAAATTAAAGAGATGAGACAGCATGAGAAAGGAGGAGGAGGGGAAATTGTATTTTGTGGTGACTAATTGCATACCATTTGCAGAGGCATCTCTGTTCCCAGTCAGTATTAGTGTCGTTGTCGTCCACCCCCCCCCCCCCCTACACACACACACACACAGAGTACAGAACACAGAACACAGCATGCATACACAGTAGTTTGTTGGTCATGGCCCATGGTGATTGATGGGAGTGTAAACAGGTAGATGGTACACTGAATATGATTGCTTTCTCACTACAGTAAAAATGAAACAGATGCTAGCATGCACACACACAGACCTAACATACACGCGCGCACACACACAGACGTAACACGCACGCACGCACGCACGCACGCACGCACGCACGCACGCACGCACGCACGCACGCACGCACGCACGCACGCACACACACACACACACACACACACACACACACACACACACACACACACACACACACACACACACACACACACACACACACACACACACACACACACACACACACACACACACACACACCACGCGAGGGTGTGCTGTGCTCCGCTCGACCACTTCTGACGTTATGCATCCTCACTTCAAAAACAAGCATTTGATAGTTTAATCAATTGCTTAGTTTAATAGATAAATAACTATTGTAATTGATTTTGCATGATCAATAAGGCTAATAACAGCCACATACGAGTAGAGCAGGCGTTGAGTTACTGTGTTCCTAACGAACAAATCACTGTAGTGCAATTGGTTTGTTTAGAATGAAGCACCTAAGTGGTTGTACACCTGATGGCCATGTGTGGTTCACCTGATGGCCATGTGTGGTTCATGGTCATTAGAAAGCCTGTGCCTTGAAATGAAAAGATGTGACGTCATGGTTACATTTATATGTTTATTGTAGAGAAGTGTGTTTATCGTTTAGCAAAACGGTGTGAGGCTTGAGAATGTTGTTGGCTGAGTGCTACTAACTGTCTGCTATTCTTAATTGTATTCATCTTATAATGAGTATTTGTTTCAAAAAAGCTTTATTTAACATGTATATAATGATGCAATGTGACATAGCTCTGTCTACAAAATGCTGTACCCCCTCCAACTGTATATACTTTCCCCATTTTCAACTGTTTTTATTGTATTTTGACACTTACTTTGAATAGGCGAAGTGCAAAAACCACATTTCTGAATTAAAAAATGTGGCTTAATGATGTCCCCACAAAGATAGTAAGACAAATGTGTGTAATGAGTGCCCAGTACCTGCTGACAGCCCAGCAGGTGACAGCTCTGTGACAGTGATAGCTCTGTGTGGCTTACAACTGGCAGAGACGTGGCCTTTTTAGACTACAATGCCTGGATGTTGGACTTAATCAATTTGCACCCGTTAAGGACTGTCGCTGAGCCACCCGCACTCTAACTCTGAAGTCTTATCTCTCTCTCTCTCTCTCTCTCTCTCTCTCTCGCTCTCTCTCTCTCTCTCTCTCTGAGACATGTAAACACACTCGCTTTCTGTTTGATAAGCACAGTGTGCTGGGATCAGTGGCTGTGTGAGGACACCCACGGCACTTTATGACAGCAATATGACAGAAGCATTATGATAATAGCCACAAAACGAAACACAACACCAGACACGTATTGTCCAGGGGAGAGCCACTGACAAGTCCAAAGATACAGACGCACGCGCGTACCACAGTCACTTACTGCTTGTTTCACCGCACGCACGCACACGCGCACACGCACACGCACACGCACACGCCCATATGGCTGAGAGAGGGCTGGAATGAACCACAGCGGTGAGAAACATTAGCATTCTTCTCAAGGTCCCAGGCACCAGCTAACATGCAGCAGAGCAGAGCAACAGAACGAAAGGGAGACAGAGAGAGAATACAGACAGGTGGTGGGCTTACTGGGATGCATTGCAAAGTAGTAGTACAGGAACAGAGAGAGACACGGAAGAAGAGAAGAGAGAGAGAGAGAGAGAGAGAGAGAGAGAGAGAGAGCTATACAGGTAGGGGAAAAAGGATGAATAAAGCAAGTGTGGGGGTACCTTACTGTTAACTCTAGCCTTCCTGGCTTCTCTTGCCTTCCTTTGCTTTCTCTCAGCAGCTTGTCTTCTGCCCAGAGCGGATCCCATCTCACATCACACACCGACACTCACACACACACACACACACACACACACACACACACACACACATACATACACCTACACACACAACCCTGCCGTAGGTCAGCTGCGGTGCCAGCGCCAAAACACCATCCACATGGCCATATCCAGTACCCCTCCTCTCTTCTCCTCTCCCTCCTCTCTTCTTCTGCCCTCCTCTCTGTCGCTCTCCTCTTCCCTCTCTCTCCTTCTCTCCCTCGCTGGCTCTCTTCTTGCCCGAGCAAATGCACACGCACACGCACACTCGCAGCATGCACACTCACCACTCACAAATGCATGCATGTATGCGCTCTAGCCCTCGAGCTCTCGCGCATGCACATCCATCTTGCATGCGCTTGTGTGCATGCAGGGAGAGAAAGTGAGAGACAGACAGAGGGGTTGATTCTGCGGGATGCTGAACAGTGGAGAGAGAGAGAAAGTGAGAGAGAGAGAGAAAGAGAATGAGTGACAGAGAGTGACAGAGAGAGAGAGAGAGAGAGAGAGAGAGAGAGAGAGAGAGAGACAGACAGACAGACAGACAGACAGAGAGAGAGAGAGAGAGAGAGAGAGATAGAGAAAGAAAGAGAGTGACAGAGAGTGACAGAGAGTGACAGAGAGTGACAGAGAGAGAGAGAGAGAGAGAGACTAATAGAGAGAGTAATAGAGAGAGTAGGACGAGCAGGGGAGAGAGAAAACAGAGAAAAGGGGGAGGGAGAAGAGAAAAGAGAATGAATGAGAGAACTGTGGGTGTGGCATAGTGGTAGGAGGAAAGACGTGAGGGGGAGAAAAGAGACAGAGGATTCTACTGCGAGTGTTAGGGGATGGGTCGAGGATGGTCACATGTTATGTGTGGTGGAAGAGCGCACTGAGCACAAAGTATGAAATGGAAATTAACCCAGCTGATGTGTATGTGGCAGGGGCACTGGGGGGTGAAGGGGAGGACCATGCACTAAATGTAGTGCACACCAAGCGTGCACAGCTTGTGCTCTTTCATGTACAGGCATGAATGTATGGGCAGCAGCTATCAGCAGCAGCTATCCCGCCTCTAGCTGCTGCTGATTGGCCAGGCCGTTTTGTGGCCGGGCATCAAGTCTGCCTGAGAGTTCCCAGATGGGAGCAGGAGCACCCTGGGCAAGACCTACGCTGAAAAGACTATCAGCGGAAGTGTTGCGTGTAAGATAACTACGTCACGCGGTGCGGCTGTGTTTACTAGTCCCCACCCAATGATCATTTCAGCGGGAATACATTTTCGGGAACACAACGCTGCGATTGGTCAAAAAACGTTAACTTCCGGGGGGGGGGGGGGGGGGGTTACACGATAGCTTCTCTGCCTTAGGTTGTGACCAGGCTCTTCTTTTTCGCAGTTAAGTGAGCCTGGGACCGAGGCTAGAGCAGGAGGGGGGTAGCCTGGTTAATAAACCAGACCGAATCAGCCGTTGGCAAAAAAAAGTTGCCTACCAGCGGATTTCGGTCTGGCGAGGCTCAGTAGCACGCCTCTTTCCTACAATCGAGAACAGGTCGGACCAATCGGGACACGGTATGCAATATGGGCGGGCTTTGGTACAGTGACGTTCAATGCTTGAGACCTTTGACTGACAGTAGCTCTGACCAATTGCGTCAAAGAGAAAATGTTTGAACCCGCCCCCCGGGAAATTAAATCCAAGTGGAGCCAGCCCAGACTGATATACCGCGACAGTGTTGTGTGATATTAGTCTGGCTTATTAGCCAGGCTAGGAGGGGGGAACCCAGTGTACTCTCTGCTGCCCCATCTGGCGGAGTCAGGTTAATTGACAGGGGTGAAAATGGGTTACAAAATCGTGGGATAAAAACATTATATTAAAAAAAAAAACATTCAAGCACATGTGCATCTGTTTTGTCCCATTATCTTCTCTTTTACATTATCTTTTTTTTTCTTTTTTAAGTAAGTAATGTAAACGGTGAGGTATTCGCAAAGGCCCCTCTATAGGGTTTCTTATCTATCGGTCGTCTTTCCTAGGAAAATAACTATAGTACGTATGTATGTATGCAAAATCAAATAAATCAAATACACAAAAACGCCTGAGTAATACTTTGCCGTATGATGGTGTCCCATGCCAAAAATCTTACTTTTATTATCTTTGGACACCATTTTATGGAGTATAATTAGGCAAAATGGCCGGGCACATTTATAATTAAGACCTTCTTCACTGAGCTTCACTCTCTGAGAGACCTTTTTGTCATAAATCCCTGAATCACTGGCTTTAATCCGTTAAGACCTGAGGCTGGTTCTACAAATGTCTTATAAATCCTGAACATTTTCTGAAAACCTATAGTGGTGCTCAAACTTTTTACTAAAAACGAACGAAACATTTTGAGATGGGGGTCCGTGGCTCTAAAAACTTTTTAGAGCCACGGACCCCCATCTCAAAATATTTCGTTCCACAGAGAGTGACAGAGAGAGAGAGAGAGAGAGAGAGAGAGAGAGAGAGAGAGAGAGAGAGAGAGAGAGAGAGAGAGAGAGAGAGAAACAGAGAAAAGGGGGAGGGAGAAGAGAAAAGAGAATGAATGAGAGAACTGTGGGTGTGGCATAGTGGTAGGAGGAAAGACGTGAGGGGAGAAAAGAGACAGAGGATTCTACTGCGAGTGTTAGGGGATGGGTCGAGGATGGTCACATGTTATGTGTGGTGGAATAGCGCACTGAGCACAAAGTATGAAATGGAAATGAACCCAGCTGATGTGTATGTGGCAGGAGCACTGGGGGGTGAAGGGGAGGACCATGCACTAAATGTAGTGCACACCAAGCGTGCACAGCTTGTGCTCTTTCATGTACATGTACAGGCATGAATGTATGGGGGTGCATTTGGTGGGTACTGTACCTGGGATAAACATTCAAGCAGGTACCCTCACAAAAAACATGCAGTAATCCTGGTCTCTAAACTGCCTCCCCCTGGGCAGCCGGGTGCCTGATGGAGGGGAAAGGAACTGGTTGGAATAACGTGTTCCTTCCACGCGCTAGGTCCAACCAGGGAAACTCCCCCCTGTCAGGTGTAAAGGAGCGACTTGGACACTCATGCATGAAGGAAGCATGAGTTCAAGTCCGTTGCTCTCCCCAGGTTGGCGGAGGGTGTGTAGAGCCCAGGATCACATTAGATAATTGACACAGGGGTGAAAAATGGGTTACAAAATCGTGGGATAAAAACATTATAAAAAACATTCAAGCACATGTGCATCTGTTTTGTCCCATTTTCTTCTCTTTTACTTTAGTAAGTAAGTAAGTAAGTTAGTAAGTAATGTAAACGGTGAGGTATTCGCAAAGGCCCATAGGGGTTCTTATCTATCGGTCGTCTTTCCTAGGAAAATAACTATAGTACGTATGTTATGTATGTCTATATATAATATGCAAAATCAAATAAATCAAATACACAAAAACGCCTGAGTAATACTTTGTCGTATGATGGTGTCCCATGCCAAAAATCTTACTTTTATTATCTTTGGACACCATTTTATGGAGTATAATTAGGTAAAATGGCCGGGCACATTTATAATTAAGACCTTCTTCACTGAGCTTCACTCTCTGAGAGACCTTTTTGTCATAAATCCCTGAATCACTGGCTTTAATCCGTTAAGACCTGAGGCTGGTTCTACAAATGTCTTATAAATCCTGAACATTTTCTGAAAACCTATAGTGGTGCTCAAACTTTTGTGTCAAGGACCCTCAATATTATATACTAAAAACGAACAAAATATTTTGAGATGGGGGTCCGTGGCTCTAAAACGTTTTTAGAGCCACGGACCCCCATCTCAAAATATTTCGTTCCACAGACAGAATATAGATATTCAAAGATGTGCGCAAATTTTCATGATTTCCTTTTCTCGAAAATAGCAGATCTACAAGTGTGATGCGCTATAAGCTTGCGTGCGTGCGTGTGCGTGTGTGTACTGCATATGAGTGCATGTGCGACAGTGTGTGATAAACCACCCCCCCACCCTAGCTGGGGATTATCTATAAGAGTTTTGTGTGAGGAATTCCCCACTGGAAATGTCCTCTTATCCTCTGCCATGCCGCTGTGTGTGTGCGTGTGTGTGTGTGTGTGTGTGTGTGTGTGCGCGTGTGCGTGTGCGTTTGTGTGTGTGTGACTGTGTGACTGGACTGTGTGTGTGTGTGTGTGTGTGTGTGTGTGTGTGTGTGTGTGTGTGTGTGTGTGTGTGTGTGTGTGTGTGTGTGTGTGTGTGTGTGTGTGTGTGTGTGTGTGTGTGTGTGTGTGTACGTATACATATGTGTGCACATGGCTATGCAGAAATCCCATATAATATTTCAAATTCACAGCAGTTTCAGACAGTATCCCTACACTGATGGGAGTTCAACAGGGTAGCTACGGCTACGGTGTGGGCTGTGGCATCTCAGAACGATCATACAAAGCACAATGGTCTGCATTCTCAGTTTGTTTTGCATTGTAAATGGAAAATAATGCAGGAATTTTCTCATTCATAAACACAAAACTCTACCAACAACAATGCCTGGCGGTAGGAGGAATAGCATTACCCTGTGTTATGAGGCTTCATGGGGGAGACGGCTTTGCACAATATGAGGGTATTTCCTCAGCATGGACACATAATTGGATGTGCAGCTCCCTTTTGTATACGACAACCAGTGTGCTCCCTGCATCTGATGAAATAAAGTGAACGCTATTGCTAGATATGGGAAAGCGTGGCAAAAGCCATAGTTGATACACAAATCACGTGCACTGAGCTTCACAGGAAACACGGTCAAGGTCACCCCAGACTAAGATAAGATAAGATATTCATTCATTTGATATTCATTTTATCAGACACGCCCATTTTAACTTCCATTGCAAATTCAAACTTCTAATCTCTAATGCGTGAGGGGGCCATGTGTTTTTGAATCAAGCAACTTAAAACAGTCTGGGGGTACTCACGCCTGTCAAAATGACCCCAAACATGTTGGAAAGGTGGAAAGGAAAATCAAATATCCCGTTAAAAATCACACCTGTGTGAAGTAAGTGGTGCAACTCCGTGTGGGGTACAGCCGATTCCGGCTGTACTGTACTGTCACTGTACTGTACTGTACTGTACTGTACTGGTGAAAGGGGGTGAAAAACAACCATGCTGTTTTTGTGCTCAGACGCACCCAGCCACCCACCCACCCAGCCAGCCAGCCACCCAGCCAGCCAGCCACCCACACACATAGTCACTTAAGGAAGTGGTTGCACCACTTAAAAATGGTGTCATATGATATATGATATGATACCTTTATTGTCAGTTGCACTGAAATTTGTCTTGCGACCTAGCGGCCTTGTATGCAACACATATATACACACAGGGCCGGTCCTGAGCAATCTGCCCCCCCCCCCCCATGGCGCTCGAAGCCGCTGCTTCGTCGGCCTGTAGGAAGAACCGGGCCTGTATACACACATTTGACATAACACAAAAGAAACAGAAAATAAATTACAATTACATACATAGACACATAAGAGCAATGTCCACAGCTCAGTCTAGTCAAAAGCCAAAATACTGATTAAGCCTCAAAGTTGACTGATGGACAAAAGACCTCTTCAGTCTGACCTTATTGTATGCTGGAACACCATATCTACTTGCAAAATACTCTCCATACAAAACATGGCTAGTGTTTGAGGTGATATTCCTTGCTAACCTTAGGATGCTGTTGTAGCGTGGTACCGGACAGATATGAACACAGATGGATTTTTGTTCATAACCAAATGAACACATTACAGGCACGGTACACAACCCCCCCCCCCCCCCCATGTTCTCCCTGACACTGCTTGACTTGCTGAGAATGAGTTTAACTTCCCTCAACCTAAACAAACTCTACTTACAAGAGAAGGAGGGGGGGGGGGTCTGAACCAGGACCCCTACGTAATGTGAGTTTTATTGCCCATTGGAATGCAGGCTTGTTACGTGCCACGTAGTGTAGTTTGTGGGTTGCTCTGTATTCCTCCCCTGTCTCTCCTTCCCTCCACTCTCTCATTCTCTGCAGGTTTGAAGTCCCCATCTGTCAATCAGCCTGTTACCTGACTCCTCCCTCATCCAATCACCACCACCTGCTGCCTATAAAAGGCTGAGTCCCACCTGGGCTCACTCTCTCAACCAGCACACCTCAGTTTTGTTTGTAGCCCTGTCACTGCTGCATCATTTGTCTCCTTTTGTGTCCCAGAGCAAATCTTATGTGTTTAGTGTAATGTTCTACTACTAATGTAAATTCTATGCTATATGCCCTGCCTTGGGACAGGTAAGACAGAGGCCTCTATACATAGGCACCACGTAGGTAGAACCTTGTTAAGCACACTAGGTAAGGGGTGTTTGCCACCACATGTATTTTGAACTACGTTTTGGTTAGAGTAGTTAGGTAGGCAGGCTTTTGTTTTACTAATTGTCTAGATAGTTAGTTAGTCTGTCTCTTGTTTCCCTAGCTGCTCCTTTTGTTATTTTGGCAACACTCGTGTCCCCTGGCAGTGGCTTAATTGTTTTGCTTTATTGTATGCTTCATGCATACACTTTTGACCACCTGTAAATATCTAGTGCCTAATTCAAGAGTAAAAAAGCACATCACCTTTGGTGATTCTAACCCTGTGTTGACTCTGTTTATTTGCACCGCCAATGCTTGATATGATCCCTTGTTTCTTATACATTGTTGTGAAACCCTAGCCTCTAGACATGTCATGACTATTTTGTCTAGGGGTTTCGTAACAAGTTGGGGGCTCGTCCGGGATCGTTGAGCATTGTGTGTGCAAATAATTTGCTTACTGTACTAATATTGCACTGCAGGAGTGGTTTTGAGTTTTGGCTTTTAGTGATAGTGTTTTGCACTGTGCCATCAAGGGAGATGAAGTCAGTAGTGTTGGAAGGTGTATTGGACTTGTCTTGGGCTGTTCTCTGGAGGCGGGGCCAGTTGGTGCAGCCCTCCCTGAAACATGGACACGGGGTCACCAACTGCTGTGCCAAAGGGGGACCCCATGGCATTTTCATCGACCTCAACTGGGTCACTGGAGGGTGCAGCAGGAGAAAGGTGGAGAAAAGCTGCCGTAAGGTCACAGAGCTGAGCATGTGCAAATGCTCACTATTCACAGGCTCAAGTTAGAGTTTCAGCTGAAGGCGGCCAGCAGGCTGCGTGCATTGGAGCTCGAGTCTGCTCCTTCACAAGCTGTGTCAGTGTCCATCTCCCCTGTTTCTGTTCCTCCAGCAACTGTGGCAGCGTCTGCCTCTACTTCCATTACTGGTATAGGCACCTCCACAACACTACCTGTTAATGCTGATTCATGTAAGCACCTCCCTAAACCAACACTTTTGAATGCCTTGCTGTTGTACCTAACTAGCCAAAGCAGAGCTGGTCCACTCTACTGCAGTGCAAATCTTCACGTTAAGTACATTTTGGTGACACTTCAGATTAGGTCATTTAGTAGGTATTTCATATTTGGTATTATGTGATGACTTGAGGCCAACAGTCTAGAGAGCATTGGTTGCTCTTTTTTGTGAACAGAACAGGGTGTCAATTAGGCCTACTGACTGTGTTTTAACCTTGTTCTTTATGTTAGCTGTTGGGCCTGTAGGTTTTTGTAATGGTTAATTTTGGTTTGCTCAGTGTTTGGAGACTTTTTTTTGTTTGTTTTGGTTTGGTTAGAGAGCATATGATTTAACAAACCTTAGGGTAAGTTTGTTCTTTGTGGTGGGCGTGTTACGTGCCACGTAGTGTAGTTTGTGGGTTGCTCTGTATTCCTCCCCTGTCTCTCATTCCCTCCACTCTCTCATTCTCTGCAGGTTTGAAGTCCCCATCTGTCAATCAGCCTGTTACCTGACTCCTCCCTCATCCAATCACCACCACCTGCTGCCTATAAAAGGCTGAGTCCCACCTGGGCTCACTCTCTCAACCAGCACACCTCAGTTTTGTTTGTAGCCCTGTCACTGCTGCATCATTTGTCTCCTTTTGTGTCCCAGAGCAAATCTTATGTGTTTAGTGTAATGTTCTACTACTAATGTAAATTCTATGCTATATGCCCTGCCTTGGGACAGGTAAGACAGAGGCCTCTATACATAGGCACCACGTAGGTAGAACCTTGTTAAGCACACTAGGGGTGTTTGCCACCACATGTATTTTGAACTACGTTTTGGTTAGAGTAGTTAGGTAGGCAGGCTTTTGTTTTACTAATTGTCTAGATAGTTAGTTAGTCTGTCTCTTGTTTCCCTAGCTGCTCCTTTTGTTATTTTGGCAACACTCGTGTCCCCTGGCAGTGGCTTAATTGTTTTGCTTTATTGTATGCTTCATGCATACACTTTTGACCACCTGTAAATATCTAGTGCCTAATTCAAGAGTAAAAAAGCACATCACCTTTGGTGATTCTAACCCTGTGTTGACTCTGTTTATTTGCACCGCCAATGCTTGATATGATCCCTTGTTTCTTATACATTGTTGTGAAACCTTTGCCTCTAGACATGTCATGACTATTTTGTCTAGGGGTTTCGTAACAAGGCTACATGAGCATGCAGGATGCTGATAGTGACCCAGCAGGACACGGAGGGGAAGACCCCTCAATATCAGGGTTAACCTCTCCGATACTTCACAATGGAAAGCGAACAATTTGAATAAAACTGCTCACGTATTATGCCTTTGAACCACGAATATATATATTTGTATACTATGTATTGGGGTTCAACCATATATATATATATATATTGTGTGTAAATAATTATACAATGGCTTGCCTGACTTCTAATTGACATACCTTTTTACATCTCCACATGTGTAAATTCATGCTGATTCCAAATATTCAGTCAGATGTATTAATAGGAGTGCCCTAAGACTGTTTAGTGAAGAGTAGTACTTTATGGCGTATGGTTTAAGGGGACAGCCCCTACAGCTCACACACGCCCGGACCCTGCAGCTCCTTGCATGACAAGGACAACCAGTCTCTGCCTCTTCGATATAAGTTGGCTGGTCAAGCAGCCATTTCTCTCTCTTAAGTTGTTTCAACCTCTGGCAGCGACGTAGGAGAAGGGAAGGTAGACACATGTCCCTTTCCCCCCACAGCTCTCCTTCACTGACCAGGCCGGGTTGACTTCTGTCCCCACACCAGAAGTTCCATTTTCTGGGTAAGACCTCAGCGCCACAGCGGCCGGTTCCCAGAAACCGTGAGGCAACCCAAAACTGACCAGACGACAGCTCCTCTCTCTACGCGCCTCTCAACGCCACAGCGAGGAAAAGACATCCCAAGTCTCCTCTGCCGCTCGAAACCGATGCCTGCGACGAGCTGCCTCTGACGACTACTAAACCACTACCCAGCTACATCCTTCTGGGCCTGCCATCCGCTGCCCCTAGCCGCCCGGGCTAGCTCGACAGCACCAGCTACCACATGTGGTCACCGCTACAGATAATGGCTGCCATCCACTGCTGACGTCTCCTCCACACACAGGCGAGCATTATATCACATGATAAATGGCAACTGAGTGTAGCGTTCAGGGTAGGGTAGATCTGTTATTTTGAAGGTAGATCTGCTATTTTTGAAACCTCTTTATTATTTCATGTTTCTCTTTTCTTTATTTGTTCATGAGCTATCACTATTTACCTTTACCTGACCTTACTATGATCAAAAGGGTTTATTTAAACCTGTGTCAATTTTGGGATTGTTTGTACACATTTTGATTTATTTCTTTTAATAAATGTATATGATTTTCATTAAGAAGTCGTGTATTCTATCTCAATATTTACAGTACAAGTACCGATTGGAATATTTAATGCAAGTCTGTCCAAGAATTCATGTTACATTACAGTGACGTGAGCAATATAATTATTATATTGTAATATTTTAATAATTCATATTCATAAATTATGAATATTGATATTTGAAATATTACGTCCTGACAGCTGTTACCCAGCTATATTACACTGTTATCATACGTGGATGTATAGAGTCTCTGAAGTGGTTGTCCAACAATCTTTGAACAAATGTTCAGTTGTTGCAGCAGTTGTGATTTTAAGGCTACAGACAAACATCCATACCAGGTACTACAGAGAACACTCATAATAACAAGTGAAAAACAAAAGAAGAATCCGTCTACTAGCACAAAAGGATCTTAACCACGAAGGAAATAGATTATTTGCTTTGTTTTCTTACACACTGATTCAATCTGATCTTTCCACGACAAAAGATGGTCTATGACTTCTCCTAGTTATGATCATATGCCGTACTTTTATTGAACAGAACTCAATTGATTTGAATTGACGTGAATTGAACAATAGTGTCCTGAACCAAATACAATTTAGCTGTTATTGCTCTGAATTTGATCTAATTGATTTCATTCAAATGAATTAAAAGTGCATGAAGAGCTCTAACTGTGTGGGATTTACCTCTATTTATCTCTAGTTAAGGGATTTAACCAGAGATGTATCTCTAGTTAAGGGATTTAACCAGAGATGTATCTCTAGATAAGGGATTTAACCAGAGAGGTATCTCTAGATAAGGGATTTAACCAGAGATGTATCTCTAGATAAGGGATTTAACCAGAGATGTATCTCTAGATAAGGGATTTAACCAGAGATGTATCTCTAGTTAAGGGATTTAACCAGAGATGTATCTCTAGATAAGGGATTTAACCAGAGATGTATCTCTAGATAAGGGATTTAACCAGAGATGTATCTCTAGTTAAGGGATTTAACCAGAGATGTATCTCTAGATAAGGGATTTAACCAGAGATGTATCTCTAGTTAAGGGATTTAACCAGAGATGTATCTCTAGATAAGGGATTTAACCAGAGAGGTATCTCTAGATAAGGGATTTAACCAGAGATGTATCTCTAGTTAAGGGATTTAACCAGAGATGTATCTCTAGTTAAGGGATTTAACCAGAGAGGTATCTCTAGATAAGGGATGGCGAGCTAAGCTACCGATGCTTGTGGCTGATACCCAGCATACTGCAGTAGTAGTACAGTCCTACTACATCTAACTTTAACCCATTTAGACCTGAGATCAGATTCTAAAAATGTCTTCTACATCCTGACAGTTTTCTGAAAAAGCTATGTTTCTATGTCAGTCGTTCTTCGATTTTTCAAAAATAGCAGACCTACAAGCTCGTAGCGCGCCACTCGGTGGCGCGCTATGAGCTTGTAGATCTGCTATTTTTCAATAGCTAAAGCATAACATAATGCTAACACCAAAAGGGGTCCCCGCCCAAAATGGGTTAAATGCACCAAGTCTCTGTGTGTACGTCTCGTCTGTACGTCTGTAATCCACGTAACTCGAGAAACGTTAGCCCCACCGACTTCAAATTCGACACACGCGTTCCACACCACCACAGGGAGTGCAGTGCCCTGTTGTCCAGAACCACCACAAAAGGCCTCTGCCCGGGCTCTGGACAGGGCCCCTGCCCAGGCTCCATATATGGAGCTGGCCTGTTCTGACATCACATCACTTCATATTTGAGCATGTAGAACTCCATATATAGGAATAAAGGGACACAGAGAGACAGATACAGAAATGTCCATATATGGGCATAAAAGGGACACAGACCGATGGGTGGAACGGGTACTCTGACGCGGATACAACTGGTATTGCATAGGGGTGGGGCATGGATCTCCAACTTCCATTGTTACCGACTCGGTGCTCTACAGCCGGGCACCGGTCTAGTTGGTATTGATTATTAGTATCACAGTCGTTTTTTGAGTGGTGCAAACCACTCCAACAACCAGCTTTGTCTGTACCCGTGTACCTGTACGTGTACCCGTGTACCTGTACGCGGTACCTGTACGTGGCCCCACGCACAGGTGAGCATGGTTGCTATGGTTAGTGTGTGACGTCACTGCACCACTCAGTTCACACGGGTGTGATTTTTTTATGTAATGCGGACTGGCCCATGCAGTGGGGTGACAGGTGTGTGTGTTCACTGTTGGTAGAGGATGCAGTGTGCGTGTTGATGTCGATGCGTTGTGAGATGCATGGTTCACACACAGTATTTTAAAAGCTAGCTTTCGTAGAGTGCTCTCTGACTCCACTGACCACATTACCAACTAGTGCATTACTAAATGCCCTCCACTACACAGCCAACCCCCTCTCTATCTATAGTCTGCCCTGGGGTTTAGTGCACAATTGTGAATTGTATTGTATTGTATATGTGTCAAGAGTGCAATTCTGTGGAAGAGGAAGCAGGAGTATTGCTTGTGCATGCATACACAAACAGTCAATATAGCAAAGTGTGAAGGTTATATTGTAAGTAAACATTGTAATAAAAGACAGAACTATATCTGGACTGCTCTGCTGATGTAGAGCACAGATGTTGAGGAGAACTCCTCCACGGAGAGCTAGCCAGGGTATGACCATAGATTTAGTATAGTATGGTCAGACGGCCCCATGCAGCATATCCCTCTATAGTATAGTATGGTCAGACGGCCCCATGCAGCATATCCCTCTATAGTATAGTATGGTCAGACGGCCCCATGCAGCATATCCCTCTATAGTATAGTATGGCCAGACGGCCCCATGCAGCATATCCCTCTATAGTATAGTATGGTCAGACGGCCCCATACAGCATATCCCTCTATAGTATACAGTAGTATGGTCAGACGGCCCCATGCAGCATATCCCTCTATAGTATAGTATGGTATGGTCAGACGGCCCCATGCAGCATATCCCTCTATCTATTATACATTTGAGAAGGTGTCCCCAAAGCCCGAACCACGAAAAGAAAGTCACCAGCTACTACGTCACTGACACGCTGCAACACGCTGCAACACACACTGCAACAACACACTAACACGTCACACACTTACCCTCCGCGTCGTTCGTTCCCTATCTCCTAATGTCGCGCCGCTCGGCCACACTCCACACCACCCGCGTAAAAATTGTCATCGCACTGCCACTAAAGCCGGCTCCCGTCCACACTCGCAAACAATATCAATATAAATAATAAACACAAACACGCCACAAGCACCGACACCCCCGCCTAATTTGTTGCCACGTCTATGAAAACAAGCCCAGAACAAATGCCATTCAACACGCTACTTACAACTCGCTTACAATTCGCAGACCTGGCAACACTGCATCCCGTGATTCCACTCTTTTCATTGGCTGCGCCGCCAACATTGTCAAACATTGTTGCCACGTCTATGTAAACAAGGCCGCAAACCCTGACTTCCTACAGCCTACAGCCTATACTTTCACACACTACCACTCGCTTACAATACGTGGACCTGGCAACACTACATCACCCCTTCCCAATGGCTCAAAACCCCACCACGTGACCCACGTGTGTTTCGTGTTACCTTTCACACTTCCGGAAACACTACCGGAAGTTACACGGTACACACACACACACGCACACACACACACACACACACACACACGTGCGTGCGCGCGCGCACACACACACACACACAGTGTACAGCCTGCCGGAAACCAAAAGTAGAAGAAGACGAAGAACAACAACACAGGTTCTACACTGATTCTAACTTGGATGGAGAGCGCCGCGATTACATACACAGTTACAATCATGCAAACACGACCGCGTCGACACCTGGCGTGGTACAATCGGGACGAACCGAGGCGCATATATGGATAACAACAACAACACTACACGCACACGCTGCAACAACGCGCTGCAACACAAAACGTACGTCACGTATGTAACTATGGTTCGATGAATCCTGGATGACTGCTTAACACTGGATGATTGGCGTCCAGTGTTAAGCACTGCCTCTGGCAGTCAGTAAGGATGAAATAGAACAGCTGTGTACAACGCAGTGTCACTGCAGACACGTGTGTGTGTGTGGTGTGTGCGTGCGTGCGTGCGCGGGGGGGGGGGGGGGGGGGATTTTGGATCGCCTCGCGATGCAGCTGAAATGGCACACACACACACACACGCCACAAAACGCTAATAATAATAATAATACACAATTAGAACACTACACTAATCATAACAACAGTACAGAACAGTACAGTACACATGAGTACAGTACAGAAAGAAAGCTCACATCAGAATATTAATCCATGTAATAATAATAATAATAATAAAACATAATAACACAACACTAATAACTATAATATCAACAGTACAGAGAACAGTACAGTACATCAGAATATTAATCCATGTAATAATAATAATAACAATAAATAAGCACACAACACTAATAACAGTACAGAGAACAGTACAGTACACATGAGTACAGTAAAGTACAGTATACTGTTCCTGCGCCTTGCCATGCTCTCTTTCAATCATAATAATAATAATAAATAACAACACTACACTAATAACAACAATAATATCAACAATACAGCGAACACTACAGTACACATGAGTACAGTACAGTACAGAAAGAAAGCTCACATCAGAATATTAATCCATGTAATAATAATAATAATAATAATAATAAATAATAACACAACACTACTAACTATAATATCAACAGTACAGAGAACAGTACAGTACAGTACATCAGAATATTAATCCATGTAATAATAATAATAATAAAAAAACACTAATACAACAGTACAGAGAACAGTACAGTACAGTACACATGACTACAGTACAGTACAAAGACTTACAGTACAGTACAGTACAGTATACTGTTCCTGCGCCTTGCCATGCTCGCTTTCATACGCACATACACAAAACCAAACAGGGCCACTCAGCCAGCTTGGCAACTTTGCGCTTTCCAAGCAAATGCATAAATGAAAACATCATGGGTTGCCATTGCCTTCTTCCCATTTGCGACGCATCGCGTTAGGATGAGCGGGCCGAAGGCCCGCGAAATTCTAGTAGTATACAGTAGTATGGTCAGACGGCCCCATGCAGCATATCCCTCTATAGTATAGTATGGTCAGACGGCCCCATGCAGCATATCCCTCTATAGTATAGTATGGTCAGACGGCCCCATGCAGCATATCCCTCTATAGTATAGTATGGTCAGACGGCCCCATGCAGCATTTCCCTCTATAGTATGGTATGGTCAGACGGCCCCATGCAGCATATCCCTCTCATATCTTCCTCCCACAGATGATGCAGCGTGTTGTAGCCTCTATTACATTACAAACAAGCTTGAAGCGTAATTCTAATCAGGCCTTTCTTATCTCTGCATTGATTCGTTACTGACATAGATCATTCATGAGAGGTGGATATGATATAAACATTCTATACAGCCCTGTGGGGAGTATCCGCTTTAGTCACTAGTAAAATGTCTCTCTACAACTCATAGATAATGCTGCAGGCGACAACCTCTGGCAGAAAACTTTCGACTGTTCTCAAGTCTTTACTGACAATGACTCTACTCAGTCTCTTCCCGACATTTGCATCAGCCCTCTTAAGGGTTGAGTCTGTCAAATACTATCATGTTATCTAATATATTTATTTATGTAGCCTAGTTAGTCTTACATTATTACAGTTTTTCACGATTGTTAACACAAAATTTGAAAACTTGGCACAATTTGCACAACCTTCACTTCATGTACCTAATCGCTCGACACAATTTGCACTACATCACACTCCCTTATCTGCATTAGACTCTGACTTTCCTTCTTTACACTCTGATGCTGCAAAAAGACCAATATTATTATGAAGAAAACAAGATGTTAAGACCGCTAAAACAAATAGAATAAAGTTTACCTTCAGAAAAAGATAGGTCTGGAAAGGGGGCGTTGAAAGGGGGCGGGGAAGGGCTGTGAGATAGGCCTATTGGCTAACATTGGCTTTCAAAGTTTGCAGGATTGGCCCGTTTGGAACAAAAAGCCTCAAATCATGAATGCATCGTGCAATTTACGTGAAATCTTTCACAGTCTTTCCTACTAGGCTTATCGAATATATCCCACCATTTTCACATTGGCCTGTTATAGCGCCACCAACAGGTGGATTTTTGCAAAACACATTTTTGGAACAAAATGCCTCAAATCATCCAATTGCCATCCAAGGCGTAAGAAGAAATGGCACCCTTTTCACATTGGCCTATTATAGCGCCACCAGGAGGCCACAAACTGACCTGCCCTGGTGGAGACCTGTGCTCCGAGGGGCACTTTATCTAGTTTTATTTGACCTCCCCCTGTTATGCAAATGGTGCATTTACATGCTCCAAGGTGCTTCACAATGTGCATTAGGCCTATTACAGTACATTCATCCATTTACATATAGACAATTCAACATACAGCCAGGAGGAGCCATGCAGGAAATGAACTGGGAACCTTCCTATTCCAAGAGCCTCTGCTGCCCTAGTGTGTCACATGGACTGCAGTCAGAAAAAGAATGCTCACCCATAACTATGCAGGTGCATCATCATCATCATCATCATCTTATACGTTAAAATTAGACTTTAGATGTGAGGGTCACATAGCGGCCCAAACCTCTAGTGATAAAAAGGATAGATAAAATAGAAATGAGTATCAAGTGACCTATTCATAATTTCCATTCAACAATACTGAATGGAAAAGGAACAGCCTATAGCATATAATCAATCATTTCATAATAATAATCAAAATAAAAGTTTCACTCTAAATATCTGTTTTCAAATTGATAGTATTATCTTTCTTCTTTGCTTTGATTTTGTTCCCTTCGCTTTTATTACACCCCACTTTAGTGTTCTTGCAAATAACATTATTATTTCTGGAAAGTAAAAGTAGGCCTATAAAGCTTTTATTATCTCCCCAGATACTGTAACAGCAGCAGTGTCCAAGGTTTGGAGAAAGCTGGATCTCATGCCAGTAGTGCTGTCTGTCTAAAGTTTAGACAGACAGCACTACTGGCAGTCAGTCAATCAGTGGTTTAGACTCTAAACCACTGATCACTGTCACTTGGCAGCTGGTGGCTGGATGTGGCCCATCAGCAAGGATGGGCCACATTATTTTCTTGGCCTACTCGCGTACATCAAATATCAATTTGTTCTCAATCATCAGTGTGTTATATTTCTTGTGCTATTTATTTCATAGTTTAAACATGTTTAGTTGGGGTGTCTGCTGGCAAGGTGAACTGACCATTTGGGTCATGAGGATCCAAGTTGACCAAGGGCTATACAATGTGACTATTTCACACACATTTACGTGTGCAAACCCGTAAAAAACATTTATGGCACAGTGTGTGAGTAAAGACGACCCAGGAGAGAGAAAGATAGAGTGACGCAGAGTGTGTGTGCGTGCGTGCGTGCGTGCGTGCGTGCGTGCGTGCGTGCGTGCGTGCACACACGCACGCGCACATGCACGCATTTTTTGATTCGTTAAATTATTTGTATTTCATATTGCCTTTTGGTTTTCAGTTCAATTTCGTTTTATATCATTTTTAAAGGAGGTTTTTAAAGGCTTAGTTTTAGTTTAGTATGTATTCGTGTTTTGTTTTACGTGGCATATGTGGGATTTCCAAAGGCAGGATTAAAAAATGCCAGAAAAAGTAATAAAAAGTCAGCAAAACGTGATATAATTTTATTCCTTACCAAATGATTCACAACGCAACACATTACATCGTGAGCTTGTAGTCGAGCTTGTAGAGCTTGTCGTCAGCTATTTTCAGAGAAGAGATTTGTATAGAGGGGGGGAAATTTTAGTGCAAAATATACCAGGGAAAATATAGTGGAGGGCCAGGCCAAAAGTCTGAACTCTATTCTGCATAATATTAATTTTATTTCTATAAAATGGCATTGTTTTGACAAGCTGGTGACAAGCTCTGACTTCAGTAAATACAAATATTTCCATAGTCCATATTTTGTTGAAACCTCTGCAACCTTTCTTTTTTTGACATGAGCAGACATTTTTGAGGGGTGACAAGGTAGGTACAGTAACAGGTTGTCAATGTGTACGTGAATAAACATGCAGTTTTAGTCCATGCATAAGGTAAAATTTGAAAGTACGTTTTGCTTTCTAATTTTCAAGTGACCTTGAGACCTTGCCAGTCAGAGTCAGCCAAAGGGCCGTATTTGGCCCCCGAGCCGAATAATGCCCAGGTCTGATATATACGGTACAATACAGTTTCTGTTCTAATTTTATTCTAAAACCATTGGTTTTGTTTTTACTTCAGTTAACTGAAATGCCTTATATCTACCTTTCATTAGTTATCATTGTCTCCACCAGGCCGAAGGCATGGGGAGAGAGTATGTTTTGCACTCCGTCCGTGTGTGTGTCCGTCCGTCCGTGTGTCCGTCCTTCCTTCCGTCCGTCTGTGTACAGCTAATCTCCGGCACCGTTAACCCGGTCGATGCCAAACTTTGCACACACACTCCCTAGATGCCAACGATGAACCTCTGCCCCAAATTTTCCAGAACGGCCTGTTATAGCGCCACCATGAGGCAGCTTTTCACATTTTTTTTACCTAAAACTGCACCGATCTGCGTGAAACGTTGCATGCACACTCCCTAGACGCCAAGGACAAACCTTTGACTTGCATTTTCCACATCTGCCTTTTATAGCGCCACCAGGAGGCCGACTTTTGTAAAACACATTTTTTGATATTACTCCTCCAGATTCTGTCCAAAAATCTCACAAATCGTTACACAGTATCTCTATGGTCATGTGCTCAAGTTGGATCTGTCCGATATTTCATATTCCATCCTAATTGGCTATAATTGGCTTTCACAGTTTGCAAGATTGCCCCGTTTTGAACAAAAGCCTCAAATCATGAACGCAGCATGCAATTTACGTGAAATCTTTCACACATTTTCTTACTAGGCTGAGGAATATATCCCACCCTTTTCACATTGGCCTGTTATAGCGCCACCAACAGGTTGATTTTTGCAAAACACATTTTTGGAACAAAATGCCTCAAGTCATCCAATTGCCATCAAAGGCAAACATGTTTATATTACGCCTAAACATTTTGCCAAACATCTCACACAGTCCTATCCTCCTGGTGGAGACCTGTGCCCAGAAGGGCACTTTTTCTAGTTTAGTATGCTTTTGTTAATGTTATGGAACAATAAAACATGTTCAGAAATGTTGACAGGCATCTGTATTGCCTTCAAAACAAATGGTGCTGTGCAATATGAAAAAAATAAAATAATAATCAAATAAAAAATGAGTAGGGCCTACTCTCTTCTTACACACTGACCAGTGCTCTGAAAGGAACAAACTCCACCGTTGAGAGGGGAAGCATTTCCTCAACAACATACCTGGCAATCATTTTGTCAAGTTGACTTTTGGTGACATGCTGCGGGTAAAGGACGACAAAAACATTGAGGTGAAATGCAAATTATGTGGCGGACAGAAAGCATTGTCCAGTGCGGGCAGTGCCTCACAGTCAGATGGACCAACACCACTCAAACAGACAAAGATTTTAAATCGCCACAGCAGCATGTCACCAAGAGTCAACTTGACAAAATGATTGCCAGAATAATGCTTGTAGTTCCAACCCGCAAAGCATCCGATCGCTGTCATCCGCATTTGCCATTGCATTGCCGTTGTAAGGTTGTAATAATGTTCGCTAAACCGGCATTTTCTGTGTATGCGTTACAAGGGTTTGTGTGTCTGTGCAGGGTTTACCACAGCCGAGTGGTCTCAGAGGCTAGTATGAGAGCACAAACTGTCAACAGAGTACAACACAGAGAGCGCTCTCTCAGCACAGAGACGAGACGCATGGGGAGACTTTTCACTCAGATCACATAAGTTGACATAACATAATAACGTCATAACGCGGGTAACGCACGCACAATAACTATGGAATGGGGAAATGTAAAGCGTTAGGTTAAAAGTTACTGCAAAAAGTAGTTTTGTTAGGTAACGTAACGTGATGTAAGGGCGTTAGTTACAACACTGATAATAACTTGGGTGTGTGCACATGCAATCATGTGACCTGCAGCCTGCAGCAAAACAATCACTGGGGGAAAGTCAATCACTTACTGTAGCTGGTTGAATAACCAAAGTGAGTATAGTAGGTCAACTGATTTGCAAATTACATCTGAAGACTCAGAGACTGAGAGCTCTTTGTCTCGCTTTAAGAAAGACATCCATTCTCCAGCCCTGTCCATCACATGCACAACCTTCTACACATGCACAAAGTGTAATGGGGAGAGAGAGAGAGAGAGAGAGAGAGACAGAGAGAGAGAGAGAGAGAGAGAGAGAGAGAGAGAGAGAGAGAGAGATTCGAGTTTTATCAATTTGAAGCTTAGTTTAAACCATGGCCTGAGGCTAGTCCATGCCTGTATAAAGTGGGTTAATGACCTCTGCAGCCTGGCTGAGCACAGCCTGGTTCAGGAAACAGCATGTCAGACCAGGCTGCAGTATAACAGGATTTGCCTGAATGCACCTTGAGAGACGACGCAACTTGCATGTGTCACTTTGTAAGATGCAACGGTGTGTTATGATGTACGCACGTCTGCTATTGAAAAACACACCGTGCACATAGGATAAGTGGGTCGTCCCCACTAGAGGGTAGCACGTGTCCACCCGGAACCGAATAAACGAGAACCGAGCCGTTTCGGGCCCAACATATTGACTTGTCCCCGGGCAGGGTCGGCTTAATTCCAAATTGCCGCGGGTCATGGTCGAGACATCTGAATGGACCTGTGAGGATGAGGATCCGAACTATATATATAATTTAACCTTTATTTAACCAGTAAAATCACATTGAGACTGCATCTCTTTTTCAAGTGTGTGTATATATATATATTAAACCCTTCAACTTTAAAGGACCACTTCACCACTTTTCAACCTATCTTCATATAATTGGTCCTCACTAATGATCTTGATAAAATAACACAATTTGTTCTACTCTGTCTGTGTCTCATAGGAGGGATGTGGGCAGTTCAGAAACCCGTCCACCAGTGACATCATCAATGGGGAATCCAAGCTAATAGAAACTGCAGGCTTTCTATTATTGAAAAGTTGCAATGCGAATATGGAAGCCATCGTTCTC